>NC_051847.1:81453350-81460120 GCF_002237135.1 Teleopsis dalmanni | reverse complement strand
CTAACTCAAAAACAATTACCAAAGAAAAAATAATATAATATATGTGGCTGTGCTATATTCCACTAAACCTGCAGAAGATATCGTTATCAAACTCCTGTATTTTAGGAAGAGACAGCAAAAGATAGCATCGAGACAGCAAAAGTTTGGAGAAAAACTATTACTTTGTGGCTAAATTTTAAATCAAGTTAAGCATCTGCTTTTTAAAAGAGTTCAATGTAATTTATTAGTGTAGACTATATGTAGAGTATTTAGTACAGATTTATAGAATTAAATATATAATCCATAAGTTCAACGAATTTACATTAAATGTAGAAGAAATTTGAAATTGCGATTCTTATGATGAATAAACTAGATTTGGATTTTCAGACGTATTCAGATTTATCGAAGAATTATCTTTCGTATATCTTATCTTTTCGTGTCTTTATATTATTTGTAGATAATATTGTAATATTTATTTTTAAAAGATTTGATAATTACGTTGTTTTAAAAACGCATAATTAAAAAATCACACAACATTTTTACTACTTCATAAAGATATTATAATTTGAGTGCAGCATAAATCTATGTATATATTATAAAAAGCTATTGTACTTGATAAACATTTTGTTGACATATTTACAATTATATTTTGTTTATGTTTAAATCAATGATTAAAGATTCACTTATTATATCCTTTAACCTAAGTGTTTATAAGGAGTATATAAATTATGTCCAATCATTATCAAGTCTATGTATAAAACATTGAAAATAATATAATCCAATCTATATGCATATATATTTACAATTATGTTTTGTTAATCTTTAAATGAATTAGAACAAATCATTTAGTCTGTTATATATTCGATCTAATTGTTATTAAGCAGTATATTAATTTTGCCATATTGTTTTTAACCCATTGTATAACATATCGAAAGTAATATAACGCAACTTATATACATATATCAGTGACGACTGCTCTAAGGTGCGGAGGTGTGCGGTGAACACCCTAACATAATTTGCAAAATGTCAAATAACATAGGTATATAAATTTATTAAATATCTTCACATCAAGAATTATTATTATGTATTACAATGACATATAAATATATATTTTTAAAGTTTTAGCAAAAACAATTAAATATAATTGTCTATGAAAACTCAATTAATTTGCTTCTGTTAGCCGCTATACTTGTTAGTTGTGCTCATATATTTGCAGCTCAAATCACAGAACATTTCTATTTTATTTCGTCTCTCCCCTTTGTGTGCAAAGAAGTTGGCCGCACATTCATACGTTGCATATGAACAAAATAATGTGCGTGTGCTCCCGTTCGTAATATCAGAAATAGAGATTTATATAGTGGGAATTGTATGAGAGTAATTTTCTGTTCTATTCGAATATATCAACTGTATGCATACGAATCCAACATGATGATTTGCCAAAGTGGTTGCATGAGCGGCTGAAGTTTGCAGCTCATCTCACCATACATTTCTATCACATTTCGTCTCTCCCCTTTTAACAGCAGCACCCACGAATTTCTGTTCTTATTGTGCGGGGTACTTGTGCGCACATTGCAAGTGGTTTCGATTTTGTTTGATCACTGTACAAACATGTATGTTTCTAAGTACAAACTCTTTTGTTTGAAAAAGTTTGGTTTGATGTTACGAGAATTATGTGAAAAGTTTTGTTTCTTCCATATTGATATAATATTAAACTTGTATATAAATTATTAATTTAATTTGTTTAATATGTTATTTTGTTAATGAATTGTTAATATAATATTGCGCGAATATATTGTTGCCTTATATAATATAGTTATTATTAATAAAAGATCTCATATATTTTAATATAAGTGGTACATGTAAAAACAACATTAAAGAAGGGCCGCACACCCTTTCAGATAGGGCACGCGTCGTCACTGATATAATCGCCATAAAAAGACAAATCGGAGTAGTTAAGTAATCAGTATCTTTTCGTAACAAATTTTGCTTATAGTTACTTAACTTTTTCTTCAGCCCCAAATTGCTTACAAATGTACTTTAAGAAATATTATAGTCATCTAAAAATGTAGTTATAACTCGTTGAGGACTTTAATTTCTAACATTGCTCCATTACCATAAGTTTTAACAATTCAATGATGTCATATAATGTTCACAATATTCTTTCTTCATAATAGCTAATTTAGGCATTATCCAAGCCTCAACATTGGATATGTAACAGAGATATCACAAAGTATTACTCTTAAATGCTCGATCATGACGTTCAAGCATAAAGTTCGAGCTGGAATGTATTATAAGTCATTTGCATCAAACAGTTTCAGAATAAGGAATTATTCGATGTAATATTTGAATATATGCAAATATTGAATATACTCGAATATATTTGAGTAAATTTTATATACATTTGAATATTTTATATTTTTAAATACAATAGTAAATGCCAAACAAATATAAATGCACAAAGCTTTGAACAGGTTGAGTAATATGGGAAGCTCTATTATAACCATCTAGCTCTATATTTTTAACCATCTATTTGGATGATATATTTAGATACTTAAATAATTCCTTTGTAAAAATTCATTGGATGAGCTTGTAAGAATTTTTTTGATATGAACACTGTTATATGAACAAAACACTGATAAAGTTAACCATTTAATAAAACATTTATCTGGTATCTGATATCCATACAAATTTTTATGAACCAGTTACATTCTTATTCATATCAGTGTGCAGTGCAAACAAATAATTTCTAAATAATTAATATTTCTCAATCCCAAAGATAATGTGGACCCGAAAGACATTCAATGTATTTATAAGGGTTGATACCAATATTTTTCCAAAAATGATTTTTATTAAAGTTGAAAATACATTATTTCAAAAACCGTTGGTGCTACTGGCGCGATCGGGTTGTTCAGTAATCCAGTCTTAGAGAATGAAACACTTGTTAATAAAATCGCTTTGTTGCAATCTCTAAATATTATTAATTAAATTAATAAACAAGAAACTATATAATCTTACAATTGCACATATTTTTAACGTTTATTTTTCTATGTTTATGGTGCTTATTTTGCTAATAATAACTTTCTGAAAGTAATTTCAATTTGGTTTCGTTGTCATGTTAGCACAAATAGTGTTCCACAATGCAATATAGGTTCATAATTTTTCAAACATATGTATTATATTTACACAATACTATAATTCACGGTTTTCTTTTATATATCATTTCATTATATAATAAAAAATATAATTGCTAAATTAATATAAAAAGCATTTAATTATTGCAAATACACTTACTACATACCTATCTTATATGTGTGTGCATGGCTTTGTATAACATAAGTATGTTATTAACATTAGCTTTACAGAAACAACTTCATTGCGTGAATTTCTCAATGCAATGTAGAACAAAATTTTGCCTAAGGCAGCAGAGATCCAATTACAGTTCGATTGTAATAAAAATTATCGCCAGAAGATTTTGAAATCAAATAAATTTTTTGCTGAATTCATTTAATAAATTAAAATCTGTGTAACAGATTTCAGCTATAAAAAAAGTATAAAGACACGAAAATTTGTAAATTTCTTTCTCAATTCGGCCAATTAAATTCAAATGCTTGACTTTTTGTTACTCGTACTTTTGTGTTTTTGTGAACACACCGAACCATCAATTTATGGCTAAGACCAAGAAAAATTCTTGCGCCATGACGTGATAAAGTCGAGCCACACAAGTTTTTTATATATAAAGTTAAGTTACAAAAATATATACATATAAGTATATATATAGATGTGAATACAAAGGTAGTATTCATAGATCTTTACATTATATTTTAATGGTGATAAAATAGTCTATAAAATGTTTATAAAGGACAAAAGTTAGTCTTCTATATATATAGCAAATATTATTGTCTTTTATAATTCTATATAAATTGATATTAATTAAATTTATAAATAAATTTTTTAAATATATTTATTGAAACTTCTTGGAAGTGTTCAAGGTCAAAAGAAATGATTGCTTCTTGCTAAGTTGCGTTAGCCGACTTATTTGAAGAGAAGAATTTATGCTGTATTGACTTAAAGAAATGCATCGGTGGAACAAGTTTTTGTAAGTTGTGACTCCATTAAGCTGCTTCCTTTTAAATGAATTTAGCTATCATAAAAATCGGAAGCTTGTGGCCGTCATATCTTATGATTCACGTTGAACTTTATGTATGCCATTAAATATATTGTATAAATAATAAAAGACTTTGCATATTATAATCTTTTACACATATAATGATTTTTAATATTTACGAAGTGTATATATTAATCACTTTTTTTTACCTTTTAGTCTGACTGTGTTGTATTACATTTGCTGCGTTCAAAACCTAAATACATCTCTTTAAATGATATTGCAATATTATCTTTAATTGAAGTGTTGTTTGAAACAAAACAATAAAGCTATGTTTAATAAGCGTTAAATAAGAAAATGTGCCCATGCTACTGCGGCCAATATTATATTGAATCCTGTTACTTAATCAGTAATAGGTTGTTGGTTGTTGTTACATAATTATGTTAAGTGATTCACTTACCTGATATAAAATTCGACTAGTGTAGATATCTGTCGAATCAATTATAGTAAAGTTATTATTGCATGAATGCCTAGGTGATATATAATTCGCCAAGTCGAACTTCATCTTCAAAGAAAACCGTAACATCTCATATTTTGATATCTTTGATTTGTTAATTAAATTTAGAATGAAAAAATAGATGTATTCATCCCCTCTAAAGTGCGACAAAAAATAACAAATCTCTTGTTAAAGTCGTCTTGTTTTGTAAGCAAAACAACAACACTTTTCTTTTCTACTAAGAGACTAGTTATGAAGTGTTTAATTAGCTAAAATACTGTAGAAAAAAATGTTATGGAAGTGATAAGCTATCTTTTGTGAACTTTAATTGAAAATTTTAACAATAATTCTAGTAATCTGTCAAAAGTTGTTCAGAAACAAACAAATCCACAAAAATTAAAAAGTTTTGTAAAAATTTACAAAAATGTTTATGGATATATGAAAAAAGTGCGATTAAAAAGCACATTCAATTTTCTATATTATTACTAACGCTTTTAATTCGCTATTCATTTTATTTTTTTAATAAATATTCAAATTTAAACAGAATTAAGTTTACCTTGAATTTTGCTCACATATGTTAGATTTGTTAATTCAGAAAACATATTATTTAACATCTTGCAGTAATGATGCCAATATGTCAACAAGAGACTTTAGCAAGAGACTTGCTGTTTTTTGCCACACTTCGGAGCAACCAAATACATGTAATGTTGAATTTTTCATTGATTTAATAAAATAATTGCTTCCATTTTGCACTCACAAGGACTTGGGTTATCATAAAAACTTTGTTATGCTTTCTTTTAATAGACATATTTATGCTGTTGTAGTTAGGTACTGGGCAACGATATATGTATGCTTATCACTTTGTATATATGTATGTGATTTTGTCTTAAATTAACGTTGTACATAGAACATTTCTTTAAAGTCCATAATATTACAAAAACAAATTGAAATCCAAATTTCACTTTAATCTTTATAAATTTTTTATCTTTATTTATATAAATTCAATATTTATATTTTTAGTAATTGTTAAATAAATGCTTTATTTACCAAACTAATGAATACAAAAGTATATGAGCATTATTATTAAATTATATACAGTCATAAATTTTGAATTTTTATTATTAATGACAATACATAAAAAACATACAGTAATAATGTGATATGTTTATCTGTTGAAATATTGAATAAACAAGATGATATCACATTAAAATATAAATTACTTTGACATGTTGTTCACATGTATTATGATTTGTATGCACTTTATTTAATTTTTAATATAATTTTAATTTTATAGTAATTTTAGTATTACATGCTAAATTAGTTTAAGCAGTTGTGTTTGTCATTAAAATCTTAATTTTTACTAAGCAAATAAAATATATTATTACCATATCATTTTCATAGTAATTATTAATTAATTAAGATAGTTTTTGAGAGATAATGTATAATAAAAATTACTTTAACCATTTATTAATCAATGGGGAATAAGAACGGAGGATTCTGCTTAACAAATAAAATCGTGATAAAGTATTTTATAGTAGGAGACTTCAAGACTGCGACCAATTCTTCTTGAAAATGAATCATTTTTAATGTCGGCATGAAGCGGTAAAATACCATTAGTAGTATTTCAATAGGACTTGAAATACTCATATTTTTACATTAAGACTGAAAAGTTTTCGGAAATTCTCATTTAAAATTCGCGCGCTGTATATTTTTCGATATTTTAAGTTTATGTAGTTTGGCAGCACTGTCCTTAATTACTATGCCAAAAATGAGCGCGATCTGTCAGACAGTTCGTTTACGGCAGCTGTTGAAACCAGTTCACCTCAGTAGTGCGTTGCGAAATGTCTTCGACGGTCGTACGACCGTCCTGAAAGGCTTTGTACCACTCATAAACTTGAGTTTTCGATAAAACTGATTCCCCATAAGCCTTTTGTAGCATTCGCAACGATTCTGCACACGAAATTTCGTTCGAAACACAAAATTTGATGCAAACTCTTTGTCCAATATTTTTTTCCATTGTTTTTTTCGCAACGCACTACTGAGGTGAACTGGTTTCAACAGCTGCCGTAAACGAACTGTCTGACAGATCGCGCTCATTTTTGGCATAGTAATTAAGGACAGTGCTGCCAAACTACATAAACTTAAAATATCGGAAAATATACAGCGCGCGAATTTTAAATGAGAATTTCCGAA
>NC_051847.1:81444947-81453250 GCF_002237135.1 Teleopsis dalmanni | reverse complement strand
ATAGTTTAAAAAAGTTCATTTATAAACCTAGTCATTGATAGGAGTATAGAAGTATAGGAAGGAGTATAATCTATAGGAATATACAAAATTCGACACAAAATTCTACTAACTTATGTTGAGCGTTCTCCGAGTTAGTGCATCTGGGCACTTTTACTCTATGATGGCTGGGGGGTTTCTGCAGAGTCCCACCCATCTCACTGATTAATTTGGGTATTTCTCATAATCTTCGTAATTATTCAATGATTGATCTAAGAAATACATACCACTCCGTGTTTCGAGTATTGTCAAGTACTCATCATTTGTGGTCTTCGGAAATATTCGAATTTCTTTTTTATTAATTTATAGTCCGTATATGATTTAATTACCATTTGAATCCTTTCAACTTTTAAAATAACTTCTTTGTCGTCATAAAAAAATAGCTTTCGGCAAAAAAAATTAACTTTATTCTCAATATTGTTATTTATGTTAACTAATTCGGACATTAAAAATGGGATTAAAAAAAATCGAACTTTTCATACGTTGAACTGAAGCTTAAAAAAATTAAGTAATTAAGAATTAATTCGATTTAGTTCTAGCAATTTTCATAAGATTCTAAATAAATAAAAGTTAATTATAAACCACCTACTAAAACCATCTCTTAGGAATAAATGGAGAAGATTTCCACAGCATTGAGGAAACTTCATTCCAGTTATCAGGGGAGAGAGATTTGAACAGATAGGCTTAATATCTAGCGAGCTAATGTCAACTAAGCTTGAAAGCACGAGCGTATATTAGGGAGATAAGGTGATGGTGAAGGGGATTGAGTTAAGGTAAGACTACCATTAAACTTTTTGAGTAGGGTTATAAAAGCCGCGGTTATAAAAGGGAATAGTGTGGAAATTACCGTCGCACTCATTGAAGTGGTGAGCAATCAAATTAGATATTACAAAAGTTATTATATTAGAAAAATGGATTTATCTTCTTATTAATACTAGTACACCCTGAACACAAATTAATAATTAGGTTAAAAAATTTTAATTTGTTAATCATTTTTATTATTTTCTTTCCTTTCACTGCTGGAGCTGCTGCTGTTATTATTGTCTTTATCATTGGTGTGATGGATGGGTGCGTCTATGCATAATTATGAATGTAATTAAATATAAAATTTGCACAATAGTAAATTAAATCACTGTTATCATTAGTTTTTGTTGTGTTGTGTGTTATGAAATATGCAAGTAAATGCAAGTAAATTATAACTTTGTTGAGAAGTAAATTTATTAATTTATTAATTCATCCATTTATGAAGTGATCTATGTAGTATTAAGTTTTAGTCTAAATAAGGACATAATCATTTTTATTGTCCGGCTTAATTACTTCTACATTTGCAAAATGAAGTTGATGATATTTTCTTAAAACTTTTTAAACTTAAAACTTTTAGCAATTGATTTATTGTTTTGTCCAAAGAACTTTTAACCTAAAATAATATCAAAGCCACTTTCATCCCTCCAAAACCATGTAGCGAAAGACTTGTGTTAATTTTTATAATTTATAACTTTAAAATTCGTTTTCATGTTATCGCGGAAAAGTTATTACACACAAAATTATAACAGTTTTATTAGTTTTTTTTAGTCTGAGTTAGTAGTTACAGTATATAAGATTTCACGACATACTTATAGACTTCATACTTGATAAAAGTCAGTGGTTTTATGGCTGATTTATGTACGATTATATGTATCTTGCGGTTTTATCTGCTGTGTTTATAGTAAGCCTTACTTTGCTTACTTACGTACATACTTAGTTGCTTACTTATTTACGTACTTACATATTTACTTACTTACTTACTCATATTAACATTCAAATTTTCTAGTCTTATGTTAACTAAAATTTAAGTCCATATTATGCAAAGTTTCTTCTATGAGTCATCACTACAAATAACACTCAAAGAAAAAATGTGTATTAATGCTTTTTCTTACATAGTTTAACTGGAAAGTCAGTTCTTAGATTATAGCCTGGTACTAACATCCATTTCGCTTGAAAAATTAATATAAATTTCCATATAAACAAAACTTTCTAGTTAGTTAGTCTGTTAGCAGATAAAATATAGTTTTTGCTGATTAAAAATATATGTATAACCTCAAATTTTTGTGAAAGAAAAGGTGAAACCATAAAAAAAATAATAATTTTTTTGATTTTAAAATTTGAATTATCTTTATTGCCTTGATAGTGACTTTTCAATAAGTTAGTTTATATTATAGTATATTAGAACCCCTTTAAAAAAAATGTTACCCACTTCATCGCTCACATTTGGAAACACTATTTCACAGACATATATCAAATAGAACTATCGCCAAAAATAGTATATCGTTCAACAACCGCTGATTGTGTAAAAAAAGTGTAAAAATTTACCACTAACGCTGAGGTTAAAAAAAAATTGTAGCTCTTGGAGCAGTTACTCAAATACGTAACTGTCAAAATTCTATTGCATGTACAAAAAGTCACTGTATGATAAACCCGCACTTTTTAAAAATGACGAACCTATAGCATCAACCTTCATTATTGATTATTAAAGCAATATGACTACTAATAGTTTTTGCCTTGAAATTGAAGATATGTATATTGAAGATATGTGGTATCAACAGGGCCGTCCCTCTAATCACACACTACGTCTTGTTTTGGCTTTCTTGCGCGATAGATTACTCATATTTGTAAATTAATGCTTTTATGATGTGACTACTAAAATTATTGAATTTGTCAAGTCTGGACTTTTTACAGGGTTATATAAAGTATTATGTTAATGCAGACAGTTCTCAAACTCTTGACACTTCATATATCTTTGACGAATACTAATTATGTACAAGAAGAAATCTACAAGCATTAAGAAAGATCTCTAAGATGATTTAGTAGCCACACGTTCTAACTGAAGCACTTTCTAATTCATTGCAATACTTCTGGCGACTAAAAAGATTTAGACAAATAGGACTTGGTGTAACTAAAAAAAGTCAATGCTTTAAAATAATAATTATATAGAAATGAAAGCAAGAGTGTGAATTAGATATCAGAATTCTGAATTAGAACCAGAATTTTGAATTTACAAACATCACTCATATGTTATAAACTTTGCAGCTGAAAAGAGAGAGAGAGAAACAGAGAGAGAGGTAAAAACAGAGAGAGAGAGAAAAACAGAGAGAGAGAGAAAAACAGAGAGAGAGAGAAAAACAGAGAGAGAGAGAAAAACAGAGAGAGAGAAAGAAACAGACACACAGAGCGAATGAGAGAGAGTTACAAATAAATAGATGCTTAAATAAGTGTGATAAATCGCAATGTTTTGTACACATTTGCTTTTCGAATCATAATATGGATAACCCTGCATTACAGTTCGAATAAACTTTCAATTACATATAATTATTTCATGCTTTTAGCATGTCAACATATATTTTTCTTTGAGTGTAAACAAAAGTATTTTTCTTCTTGGTATTTTTCTTCTTTTTAGTTTGTATGGAGAAAATGTCTTTAATAATTACACTTCATGTTCTTTCTCATTGTTGTTGCTGAATACATAATTGACTTTTGCTTTATGAGGTCACTTTTACTGTAATTGCTGCAAAATAACAGTTTTTTATGCCATTAATTTTAATATGAATTTTTAAAGTACAAAACACTACATTTAAATGAAAAGACGCAATCGAAATTAGCGGGTAATGCGAGTTGTTAGGAAATTATAAGACAATTTTAAACAAGTGGCTTCCACATACGAAGTTCTCATATATGCATCATAGACATGTCATAAAAAACAATTAACAGAGGAAAGTATTAATTTAAACTATGCTGGAACTGATCTATTATTTCACATTTATATAATTTTTTTCAAACGCCTCATTATGTTCATTTAAAAATTATTTATTAAATAAATTTTACAAAATTTTCATTACGAATATAATTAAAAATTATTTAGAAAGCAGATATAACACACCTAACATATAAACATTATTTTACCCATGTTCACTTTTTAGAGATAATATATAGATATTTTCACCTTCTTCTACTTATATTTCATTAGATTTATTAATTATGTTTTAAATTTTGTGGGCTTTAGGGCGTGGTTTTAAATTTATGTTTTTATATAATAACTTTTATTATATAAAAAATAAACTTTATATAATTAATTATTAAATTCATTTTTAACGTCCTTTTAATGACAAAGAAACCAAATTCTTAATATAAACTATTGTCTTCAACATAGAGGCTTTTATCGAACAGTAGTGAAATTGCAATAACAAAAATTTTTATTGTTTTTAATTTATATGAATTTTTGGATGTTTTAAATATTCCCAAACACCCATCACCAGTGGTCTTGAAACTGTTTTGTATATATAATTGTTCATAAATAATTTTTACCTTTTTTCTTTTAAGATATTGAAATTATTTCTTATATATAATTGTTCATAAATAATTTTTATTTTTTTTTAAGATCTTGAAATTATTTCTTATATTTGATTATTTATGAATAATTTTTTTATGAGATAAGTAATATAATTAATTAATTATTAAATTAATAAGTAAATTTTATATAAATAATATTATTTTTTTAATTTAAAGATGTACGTGATCACTTTCGAGCGTCTCTTGAAACATCTGAATATGAGAATACATCTAATATATTCCACGTAACAGCAGCAAAGGAAACATTTAAACTACTGAAGCGTTGTGAAACCCTATTGAAGCAATATTCAGTTGTCAACCAAAAACAAAGCGATCATATCCAAAAAGATACTTTAAAGGTTGCTATTGATGACAGACCTAAGACCAATGTATTCCATGAAGATGTTTCGTATTTGGACATGACAGCTGCAAACAAGAAAAGTATAATACATACAATATATTCATTTTACTTTATTTAATTTTTAAATTTTATTTTAGTGAACGAGTCCAAAGAATACCTTGGTGATATGATGAATTCTGCATACAGCGATAAAACATTTCGCTGCTCCATTAGTATGACTGAAGGACCGATTGGTAATATTTTACACCGTAGTGCTACTTCACTTAATAGTGAAAAAAATGAAAAAATTTTACAACATAAAAAATTAGATATTGTAAAAAGTAATAGTAGCGAGAAGTTCATTGAAGACGTTCAACAGGTCTATGACGTGTGTCTTGCTCAGGTAGATTCGGATGAAACCGAGAAAGCTATTACTCCTGATATAGACTTAATAAATTCTGCAGACTGTCCTTATATAGACTTACCAGCAGGTCATTTGACGATACAACAATCATCTAAATATGGACAGCTAAATCGCATAGAAAAACGTTTATTTTTTGATCAAAGCAAAAAGTATTATTGTGGCATTCTAAATGATTGGTTACTATGTTACGCTGATGGTCCTGTTTCGTCTTGTCCCACTCACACATTGTATTTAAAAAGTAATGGCATAGAAATTGAACATTCGGGAGAAGGCAAAAAGCGTGATATTTGCTTTCAAATAACAACTGCCGATCCTAACATAAAATTCGTGTTTCAAGCGAATAATGAAGTTGATGCCAAAGAATGGATACATGCCATTGAAGCTGCCATACGATGTGACAAAAGTTCTGTTGCAAAAAATAATCGCAAGCTCCCTACACCTCCTTTGTTTAAGAGATTGACGTATAATGGCTGCCATGGGAAAATTAATGGCACAACTTCAAACTTTGGCAGTTCAGACAGCATTTACGAAGAACCATCACCTCTGTATCAATTTCTCGAACCAACAGATCTTTTGATTACTAAAACCACACAAACTATTAACAAGGAAATTGCTGATCAACCTCCTGACTTACCAACAAAAAATAATAATTCCATTGATATAGAACAAAAATATGAATATGACATACCAAAGTGCCCACCACAGCCATTGAAAAATTCAACCGATCAAGTTGAAAATGCATTACATGATTCCGACACTTTTGAAACCTTAATGCTTAATCCCATGAATAAAAATCAATCTACACTGAGTGCAATAGCTTCGAGAAGTGTAGAGAAAACTGATTTCCAAGCAGTAATTAAAGATGTACACAATAAACTTTCTAGTCAACTTTCTGCTGGACAAAGTATTGAACGTCTAAAAAAAACGCCCATAAAGAAGACATATTCTTGTAGTTCTAATGATTCGGAGTCCATAGCATTAACAACACCTCCTCAATCATTAAAAGAGCAAAAGAAACAACGTAAATCAATTACTCCCAATGGAAGTATACAAAAAAAGAATGAAAGCAATGAGAAATCTGCTAAAAATTGGTTTCTGAATCGTTTAAATAAAACGACTTCTTCCACACGCTCCATGACGATTTCTTCACCGCCGAAGACCAAACAAAGCGAGAAGGAGAATTTATTAAATAGTGTCGAGGTGTGTGATAATTATGATGGTTCTAGTGATACTCCGATACTCAAATGCAGTAGCAGTAGCAGTAGTAGTAACAACAAAAGTAAAGTCAATATGATAATAAATCAGTTTGAGGCCAGTGGTCATCTTGCTATGTTTAGTGTCGAAACATTGGCTAACAATGCGGTTTCTTCTTTAAGTGCCTTTTGCGATAGTGATTGCAATAATTATGAGCCAATTATGGCTGTGTCATCACCACCAAATAGTTTTATGAAGAAAGTTTAAATACAATATTTAATAAGAATAAAAAATTAAAATATATATAAATCACATTTTTATTTATTATGCTGTCTAGGTAAGATTTTTTTCATATTATGATTAAAGCGAATTTATAAAAACTTAAACTCGCATATAAAACAAACTGTCATATAAGGTATCAGTTTAGTTTAAGGTTTACCATTTTACAATGTAAATTGTTTAACAAACGCTGAACGTCGTTTTGTTTGAAATTTTATTTTCTTTCTTTCAAACTCAATAACAAAATCCAAACAATACATTAAAATTAAAGTTTGAATGAAATCTGAATAAGTGTCTCATTTATGTTAATTTCTAGAATCACAAATTATATTGACATTATTGTAGGTAGATAAGCTCTTAAGCCTTATTTTTAACTAATATTTTCTATACATTTTGATAATGTAATATAAAATATCTCTTTACAATGATGTACTAAAATCGTTGTAAAGAGATAACCTTAACCTTTTAATCTTAAAGACGAAATTAAAACTTGAAAAGAAATATGCATCCATTCTGATTACTTGTTTTTAGAGCACAGAGCATCAACACTTCTTCGCCACTAAAAGTATTTTTATCCTAAGGTTCGAAGTTCATTCCATGTTAGTTAAATCAAGCGAACGAAGATGCTGCTGCGACTTGCTGCGGCCACTGCTGTGCCTGTTCGGCTACATTTATTGTAGTCAAATTAAACAATATATAAATATAGTGTTACATATACATATATAAAAAATTAGTACTTTATTTTTATTTAAAAAACTGTCAATTTATTTGTAGATTATGTAAAAAGACATAAATTTATATTTTGTTGCATGCTTTATTGTACTAATTTTATTGTATATATTTATTTTATATATTGGTTACAAATCTTTTAATATTCATAAATTCTCCAATCAACAATATTTAAGTGATTTTTTTATTATAAAGGAGATTATTTTAGTTCAGATTTATTGCCTTTTATAAAAATATCGACGTAGTAAAAGAAATAATATAAATAAATATGTGAAAAAAAAAATTTGCAAAACTTTTAATTAAAAACTTTAATATATATATATTATTAAAATATTATATAAAATAAACAATACAGAATTATTTGCATTTCGTTTCTGTTACTGATTCCATTTCATTAATTACTTTATTTAATTTGTTTCTAACCTAAAATGTTAAACTAGTGATTATGATAAACAATATCGATGCATTTGATACAAATTCAGTTCGTAAAAACGATGATCCTGTTTGCATAATGTGCGCTTATTCCTCTGGATGTCGATAACATTTCAAAGAACTAAATATCTTCTAAGCGCTGAGATTCCATAATTTCAACCAATTTCTCTCGTCGATTTGGTGGGATCTTTATAAGAAGTCTGTTTTGTTTATCACTCCTCCCAAAGATGCCCATTACTTTTTTGTTATCTCTCTTCATTACTAATTCTACCCCTCGATCTGAGGCTGTGATTTTTTCAATTTCGGGCCATAAATGCTGCCAGTTAACCTGAATAAGAAAAATTATAAAGTTTAATTAGTGTAAATATTACACCATATCAGATATTGTGCTTACCACCCAGTGCCCAAACAAGTCATTTTTGGTAATGTAAATAACTCGATGATTGGAAATTATCAAATTCTCTTTTTTCCTTATGATAACTTCACGATGTACATAGGTATCCGTCG
>NC_051847.1:81439897-81444847 GCF_002237135.1 Teleopsis dalmanni | reverse complement strand
AATTATGCATAGACGCACCCATCCATCACACCAATGATAAAGACAATAATAACAGCAGCAGCTCCAGCAGTGAGAGGAAAGAAAATAATAAAAATTATTAACAAATTAAAATTTTTTAGCCTAATTATTAATTTGTGTTCAGGGTGTACTAGTATTAATAAGAAGATAAGTCCATTTAATAATAAAATAACTTTTGTAATGTCTAATTTGATTGCTCACCACTTCAATGAGTGAGACGGTAATTTCTACACTATTCCCTTTTATAACCGCGGCTTTTATGATCCTACTCACAAAGTTCATCGATAGTCTTACCTTAACTCAATCCCCTTCACCATCACCTTATCTCCCTAATATACGCTCGTGCTTTCTGACTTAGATGACCCTAGCTCGCTAGGTATTAAGCCTATCTGTTCACATCTCTCTCCCCTGATTACTGGAATGAAGTTTCCTCAAGGCTGTGGAAATCTTCTCCATTCATTCCTAAGAGATGGTTTTAGTGGGTGTTTGGCAATTAACTTTTATTTATTTAGAATCTTATGAAAATTGCTAGAACTGAACCGAGTTTATTCTTAATTACTTAATTTTTTTAAGTTTCACTTCAATGTATGAAAAGTTCGATTTTTTTTAATCCCATTTTTAATGTCCGACTTAGTTAACATAAATACCAATATTGAGAATAAAGTTAATTTTTTTTGCTGAAAGCTATTTTTTTATGACGACAAAGAAGTTATTTTAAAAATTGAAAGGATTCGAAAGGTAAAGAAATCATATACGGACTATAAATTAATAAAAAAGAAATTCGAATATTTCCGAAAACCACAAATGATGAGTACTTGACAATACTCGAAACACGGAGTGGTATGCAGATCTTAGATCAATCATGGAATAATCACGAATACTATGAGAAATACCCAAATTAATCAGTGAGATGGGTGGGACTCTGCAGAAACCCCCCAGCCATCATAGAGTAAAAGTGCCCAGATGCACTAACTCGGAGAACGCTCAACATAAGTTAGTAGAATTTTGTGTCGAATTTTGTATACTCCTATAGATTATACTCCTTCCTATACTTCTATACTCCTATCGATGACTAGGTTTATAAATGAACTTTTTTAAACTATATAACTATATATATATTCATTTCTAATAATTTTAATAAAAAGTTTTGAGTAACTTCTCATTATCACTATCTATGATTTTATTTACATATATTATATATAAAATATTCTTCTATATTATATTCTTCTTTAAATAATAAAAGTATTCCCACATATTTTAACTGCCACAGAAATGACTATTGTGTTCGAAATTGTAAATACTTAGGAATTCATTATAATTTTTAATCTTAAGAATAGAAAAAATATTTTTATTAAATTTTCTACATTTTATTTATTATTAATAATAAAACTCAATATTTGCCATTAACTCACCAAATAAAAATTGTTCAATTTCACTGGATCGATGTGTGGCCGCCTGATTTGTATCCATTTTTATTGGTCGATAATAATTTTATTATAAAAACAATTTAGTTTTATTTATTTTATTATTAGCATTACTAATGCATATTTGGCCGTTTCTAGAAATATATCGGCATTTTGTTTGCTAACATGTTTGACTTTTTAATTCGTCTATAATCGTATCATTTTCACATTCAGCACCAATATTCCAACTGCACTACACAATGTGTTGTATATATGATATATACAATATATAGATTGATATTATTTACAATACAATTTTAAGTTGTTAATTAGTAAAATTCACACACTAGCACTTAAATTTAAACAAATATTTCAATTCATATGTAATTCAAATTATTATTGGCTTTAAAACGATTTGTACTGATTTATTTTTCTAAAAAATATTTACACAATATATATATTATTTTATAGATAAATAAATACTTCTTTATTTTGTTAATAATAATTAATGTTTGATTTATGTTACATTTATTATTTGTTTTTAATTTAATTTAATATTTGAGATGAAGCGCAAAATTATTAATTATTTCCACTTAAGTAATGACATGCAACAGATCAGTGCCTCCGATCAGTGCCTCCGATCAGTGGAAGAAGATCACACGCGATTGTTTCGTATCGAGTCACAAATAGCGATCGAGTATCTGAAATTGTGGTAAGCGCCGATTTGACCTCCTACAGAGCTCGAATGAGTTACATATTCCAATTGCGTTTCTTCTTGTTGTGCTGATGCTTACCAGACAGTTGTGCTGGCGGCCTGTTACACACTGAAAATGATTATTTCTGTTTAGCAGTTTGCTACACTAACTTCACAATAGTTCACGTCGCCCGTCGTCAACGTTTCAATTCTCTTATTACTTCAAAATAACAGATTTCAGAGCGCTACGCTCTTCGGTTCAAGATACATTAAGTTAAACACATATTAGTGTTATTATCCGTAAAGAGAACAGCATAATTAGATGTTTAGGGATGAGTCGATTATCCTATTATTTTTTGAATCAGTGTTAACAGTTTATAGTATTAATTTTAAAATTATTACAAATTTTTATATACTAATTATTATATCATGTATAGTATATATAAATGTGAGTATTTGTATCTATTTTTGCTATATTCAAATATTATTTTCTTAAAACACTTAAGTGTACTATATATGGTATATGATATAACGTGACTAAAATACAAAATACTTTTTTGAGAAAAATATCCAACAATACTGTTGAATACTGTCAACTGAACTTTGTTGACTTTTTGGCTTTATAATATAACCCCAGATTGGGTACACTAACATTGGAGAAGGATTTATTGATCATGCAGGTTTATATCTGAAACTTTTAAGTCTTATAATCTGTTAAATTAAAATATTTAATCCAAAATATAAAATTAAAATGAGCAAATGTTTATCTACTAGTCTGAGCAAACCCTATAAAGAATTATTTTATTTATTTTTCTTTATTTTTCTCTTTATTAAGGTTAGGTTAAGTTAGATACTTCCACTCGGAGGTATATATTGTCCATTGTGTTGTCCTCAGAAATTTTGCCGGGAGAAACGAGTTGCTAGCATTTGTTATCTTGTTTAAAGTTCAGTATCCTTCACATCAAGATTTTTAGTTTGCATAAAAATTTACGAAATATTTTTAAATTAAAAATATAGATTATTATATACTTGTATTTAAATCTAATTAATACAATTGTGATTGTTTAGCAAATAAATTTGATGAAAAATATTTTAGTTAAAAGTAGAGAAGTTTTTGTTTATTTAAGAATTCTCTCCAACATTAACTGAAGGAATCAAGTTATACCTTTACGTTAAACATTTCACACTGCAGATAAATAGATATGAAATTATTTAATTCATATCAGTTACTATGTAAACACCTTCAATTCAGTCACACAAGTAGTTATTATTCAGATTAGCTCGTATACAAGTACGTAGTCATAAGAAGGAGGCATAAGGAACTGAAGCTTCCCTGAGATGACCTTACACTTAAACTTAGACCAACCTTTTTAACATACGTTTACATGAATTATGTGTGGAATTTCCTAAATTCGATAGCTTAACTTCGTAATGTAAACAGGGTATTATACTATATTTACACTTAGCCTTAGACAAACCTTTTTAACATACGTTTACATGAATTATGTGTGGATTTTCCTAAATTCGATAGCTTAACTACGTAATGTAAACAGGGTATTATACTAACATATCTATACTATGCTATTATAGTATAATATACTATTATACTTTAATATATTTTTACATGGATTATATGCGGATTTTTTATAAAAAATGGCACATATTACTACGTATTTATTATTTAAAATTATCGATACAATTTACTTAATTGATTATAATTTATAAAATATATATTTTCAAATATTTAATCAAAAATTAAATATATTATGAAATAATATTATTTTGATATTAGGAATAAAATTATTGTAAAGGCAAGCTATGCTTAATATTATCACAAAACACAAAATAAACAAAGTTTGCAGAAGTTGATCTCGACCGGATATGTTATTTTATTTTATTTTATTTTCTTTTTTTTTGATTATTTTAAGCATCTGTAAGTTTTTTGATTTTCGTAAAATATTTCATGTTATTCTTGCTTCATATAAAATGATGACGTTATTTTTCTTCCTAATTAAAAAAGCTAGTCTTCTCTTCTCTTCTTCTTCTCTTTATTAAACTTTAGTTTCACTGCCATCTGTTACTACCAAAATTTAAATGTTAACAAATTCTGTTTGATTTTTATTGTATTTTTGGCCGGTGCGTGTATTTTATGCTTCTTCTTTATTTTGCAGTTTTGCAGGCTCTTTTACTCACGTCAATGGTCAGCGATTAAATTTGTTATACAAAAAATTATTATACAAAAATTTCTTATATTTTGGAAAATGGCATTGATAAGAAAAAGAATTATTTCAGTTTTTAGTGAGGATTGATAAAGTCAACGACGTCACATGGATATTTTCGTCATAGCAATAATCTAAATAATTGTGTCTGTGATCGCAGTTTGTGCAGTCAATAACCCCACTTCGACTTGTCAGGATTGCATATTGAGAATGTAATACATTTATCATATGCGCAGTGCAGTGCAGTGAACTGTTCGAAAACTGTTATAAACAACAGTTCAAACTGTCGAACAATTCCATTGTCCTCAGGAAAACTTATAAATTTTGTTTATTTATACATAAATTAATTAATAAAATTCATTTATTTTTTTCTTAATTATTTGTTATTTGTTTGATTTACTAATATCATAAAATATTTTATTAAAATATTTAATATTATGGCGGATTTCATCAGCAATAATACTTTGAAATATAAACAATATAATAATAAATGTTGTGTTAAAAAAATTTGATTAATAAACATTTAAAAAAATAAATCCATAACTATAATAGTAGAAAAAAAAATTGCAAAATAAAAAGAAATTTATTTGCGATGCCAACCATATGAGTCAGCAGT
>NC_051847.1:81389248-81439797 GCF_002237135.1 Teleopsis dalmanni | reverse complement strand
ACGTCCTGATACTAAACCAGGTTTGACATTTGCCAATTTTGGTTTCTCTAATTCTTCATTTACTGTATTTTTTAAGTTTTTAGATATGTTATTATTAACTGGATTAGTGCATAGCTTTGTTTGTTCTTTTTGTGGTTTATCGAGATCTCTCTCTCGGTTCACATTACATTCTTTGTTTGTATAATCGTAAGCTAGCTTAGTTGTTGTGGATTCTCGTCTCTGAAAACCTTGTGCTTCAAGTGAATTTATAACCTTGGGATCCCAATTAAGCTGTTTAGTTTTACTGCTGCTAATACGATCACAGGAGTCATTTTGTTTTACTTCTTCAGTAGTTTGGTTTGGTACTGTTGCCTGCGATTGTGTTATTTTTTGACAATTTTTTGCTGTGTCTGCAAGTTTTCTGCTAGGTAAATCAGGTTTTGGTGGTGGAATTGTACTTATATGATGATGCTGTGTATCATCTTCCCATTGGTTTATAGAGTTAGCTAAAGCTGCAAGTCTACCATGCCGTTGTTTCGACTTCGAGGGGCTGTCATTTAAACATGCATCATCAGAGGAACCAGCATGAAATTGTGCTTCAGTCCGATGTATTGGAGACGATAAATCATCAGTGTTCGAGTAGAGTGCACCTAACCTCTGCAAACGATTACGTGAAGTATCACGTATTTTGGCTAAAGGTTGATTTATTGCTTCTTTTGGTAGCTTACTGTTATCTTCACAATCTTCTTCACTATCTGTTATATCCCGTTCTTCTACTTCAACTTGTACCTATACATTAAAGTAATAGTAAAATACATTATTTATCAACTTTTCAAGTTCGATATCTATATGAATATAATTTCCTAGCGTGAAAACAATACTTGCCTCTACATCGTTATTTGTCATAATATTAATTTCTATTCCCAAATCTACATTTTCCTTATTCACATTGGAAAAGTTTACTACGGTGTTTGGAAGAATTTTAGAAGCATCTGCAGGAATTCGTTCAATTATTTTTCCGCCAATGCTTGAAGCAGATATTACGCTAGTTTTTTGCTGCGGCTGCTGTGGTTGTTTTTGTATTCGTTCCTTTTGATTTGTTTTATGCTGATTTGGCATTAATGCGTTAGAGGCATTAACGTCCGAGGATGCATCTGCCAGTGGATATTTACTAGCATTACTTATACCAAGGGCACGACTGCGCTGTTCCGCTTTCTCAAGCATGCGCTGTTTTTATTAAAAATATTCAATTTTAAATAAATTTATTTTGCGCATTAATAAAATGAATTTTTTTTATAACAGAAATTATTTCTGCTACTTACCTGAGTGAAAGGATCCATTTTATTTTGTAAATATTAAAATTATAATATTTTTTAAACAATTAATACTTTTTATAACAAATATAACAAGAACAATTGAAGTATATTTTTCAATTGAATTAACTTTTAGAAATTCTCCTATTTCTTTCTTTTCTTTTTCTTACACCAGCCTTCTTGCACTTACAACGACGCGACAATAACTGCTTGAAATTTGAATTTCTGAATTTTAATGCAAACAAAGCAAATCCACACAGAGTTGTATTTTAAAATACGTAATTGAACTCAGCAGATGTGTATTTTTTACTATATTCGAAATAAATAAACTATAACTGTAACACGAATTAGAAACAAATACCAAAAATAAATTTGAAATGAAAATGGTGAATATAAACCAATGCATATATATCAGAAAAATTATTTTGCTTATTTATTTACTGTGATACTCTTTTCCTTATGCAGCATAAGGCTTTAAGAATCATTTTAATATGTAATCAAAAACTATAAATCGTGTTACTAAATTGCCAATTTTATTTATATAGATAATTGTTTTAGAATTTAATTATATCACATTGAAATAGGCTTGTGTTTCAAGCTTAATAAAATATGTTTTTCGATTTAATAATAAATAAAATCTAACAGAATTCTATTACTGTTTTTAAGGTGTTTTGTTATTGTAGTTTTACTATTTCCAATATACTACAATATACTAACACAACAAGCAATAAAATATGAACATTTCACATATAATTAACATCAGTTAATATATAGCCAATTTTCAATAACACTAAGAATTAAATAATTTCACATTAAGTACATAATTAAACTACAATTTATTTAGTTATTAAATTTTAGGTTTATGAATATTAAAGTAGCGCTTTTAATTTAGTTAAGTACGACAAAACTAATTTACAAATATAGTTTTCTAAATTAAATTAAACTTTAAATATGCTTCTTATGCACTCAGTTGTGAAATTGTATGTGCTTTCAAATCAGCTGATTTCGTTCATATGTGTTTTGTTTAATAAGGGCATGGTCTGAACAAGGAAATATGAAAACAATAAAATTAAAGCCGAGTTTGTTTTATTTTTGTTTATGTTTTTGTATGTATTCACATTCTAAGCGATGCCCACTATCGCTAAAAACGTAAGACTATGATCTTGTATCAGAATTGACTTTAATAGACTATGCATGCCCTTTTTGGTCTGCCAGTATAACTTAACCTAACTTTTATATGTATTTTTTATTATTTATAATTGATATCAAATATCTAGTTCAAATCAAATTTTATAATATATTTAACAATAACTAGAATCAGATGTTCTACTGAATAGCACACAAATTTTATATATATTTAAATATTAGTTATCTTAGTAACTTGGTTGCCTGGTAAGGCGGTAAAATCAAATAAATAGTAACTTTAATTATATCGTTTGAATACTCTCCACAAATATGTGGTATTCATAAAAGAAATGTGTTGCTTTGAACATGTTGTATCGAAAACATTTTGCAACATTGAAACTTGACCTTAAGTAAATGCTTACAATTTTTTTATACGTTTTCTAACACTTTCAACTTATAGATGACAGAAGAATGTTTATTTTCTTTGTGGGTTTTTTAGCATGTTTTTGATAGTTTAAATATTTTGAAATTTGTTTATTTAAAATATTTGTTTCAAAATGACCACCGAGGATTTACTTAAAGTAAATTTACTGTGTAATTATGCCACAACATTAAATGGCGATTCACATGCAAAGCTCTTATTAAAATCTCATTACATGTAAGAAAATGTCGCGATGATATAATTAAATAATAAAAGAAAAATGTTAAAATAAAATTTTGTACTTTTTCAGAACTACTAGTAAAAAAATAGTCAAACTGCAGCCAGAAATACAAGTGGCAAATTTCAATGTTTCGCAAATGTGTCCACGTTGTTCTTGTTACTGGAGTGAAAATGATTACAAACTGAAATTGCATCCACAAAAAGTAAATATGAATGGAAAAACTAAAAAGTTACTATCAAAACTACAAGCAACAAAAACTGGTGAAAAGCCTTTCCGTAATAAGAAACAAAAAAAGCGAGCAAAATGGTTGCAAAAACGGTGCACGAGTAATGTTGTAAGTAATTTACTTAAATTTTTAAAATAATAAATATAATCAAACGATATTAATAAATAATAGGATATACTTTGTAACTTCTGTCATAAAACGTCACATATTCCATTGGTAAAAGCTAACAAAACAAAAACTGTCCCGAATAATAACTTAGAGAGTGCAGAAATTAAGAAACCAAAGAAAAAGAAGCCAAAAAAGAAGGACAACACAGCTGGGTTGAAAATTGTTGAGCCATCCGTGAGTAAGCGTCTGTCAGAAATATCTACAGATAAGCATCACAATTCAAATATTACTGCTACAAAAACGAAGAAAAGAACTGTAAATATAGAAAACAAAACAGTAAACAATAATAATACTCCAAAGAGCAATAATGCTCTATTAAGCAAAACATTGAAGTCATTGAAAACAGTTAACAATACTAATACTCCAAAGAGCAATAATGCTCAATTAAGCAAAACATTGAAGTCCAACAAAAATAAAAAGAAAAAGAATATAACAACGACAGTTTCAGTTGGTCAGAAGATTCAATCCAAAACCCAACAGCAAAACTCTTTGCTGCAACTAGCCGCCTTACTCAAGCAGCAATCTTCAAAATCTGCTACTACCACAACACCGAATCGTTTAGATTCATTACTTAAATAAAGTCTACTACGTGGAACAATTTGTAGTTAATGTAAAAAATGGAGCTGTATAATCAGTTGTTCCATAATGTACTTGCTCTATATTAATTTTTAATGATAAATATTTGTATATAAATTAGAATTGCATATAAGACTTTCGTTTTATTCATTTTAATTTTGTTTTACAATCTATTATAATTAATATTAATTATAAATTAATTTAAAATTAAATCTTTTGTTATACAACATTGTTATGATAATTTTTATATAATTAACTTATAATTGTGCTGACAAGTTTTAATACATATTTCCAAAACTGGAATAGTAAAAATAAATAAAAAATTTACTTAAGTAACTTATAACTTACTTTTAGCCTAAGTTAAGTATCGAAAAAGTATAATTAACTTGTCTTCTTCTGCGGGACAGTATATAAATCTTATTGACCTATTATCTAATTGAATGAATGCTATATTTATGTACAAAACCGTTATTGCGTAAAAATTATTTTGTTTATTAATATAATGTAATAAGTGATTTTAAGTGATTGTCTTACTTTTTAATTTACTTTAAGAAAATATGACTTGTCCTTATTATTGTTGAAATAAATCCTGTTAAAAAAATATTAAAATTTCATTGAATTATTTTATATTATAAAATATTTTTTTAAAACACTTTAAAGACGTTAAGACAACTTAAAGGAAAACATTTACAATTTATTTTAAAAAGAAAACACGATATTTAAAATATATAAAATACAACAGGTAGAAACATTCTTTTATGGTTTATATATATATATATATATATATAATGCTGTTTTTAATCTTAAAAATTCTCGATACTAATACGTTGAACAACATCTTCATTTTATATCTTAATTATTCTGAATATATAAAACAGCTGCCTTCCCAATACAATGATTTATCAAATAAAATAAAAAGAAGAAATTATTATAACGACATCTGCACTTGCCTTTGTATCTTCTGTTGTTTAATTCACAAACCGCAGATTTTATCGAACCAAATTTGTGAACAGTAATGCACATATAGTCTCATATGTACAGTAAATGAAGTGTATACTTTTCTCTTACATATTCTTTAACATAATTATTAAATACTTCGTTTATGTATTTTCTATAAAAACCTTCGCATTAATTTGTCTTTGATCGTAGCATTGAGTTCTATACCCTACAGACAAATTCAAACGATGTGATGGATAGAGTTTTTATAAAATAAGTAAGCTTTGCATTTTAATATTTATATATATATATTATATATGGTGCTGTCAAGAAAATACCATAAGTTTAAAATTGCGCTGGATTGCGGTTTGAGATTTTTTTGTTTGTGTATTGGTTGCACTGTTAGTGGGTAACAACTATCTGGGTTCCTAAAATGACCATGTCTACATTTCGGAGTCACTCGTCGAGTTTGGCACCCAAATGCCGTTCAGCACTCCCAAAAGAGACTACATAGGCGGATCCTTGCGGGCTACAACAACAGCTAACTGCGATGTTTATTTTGAGTTTAACGAACGTGTGACAAATTTAAATGGAATCGGGTGCAGCGGATTATTCAACATGTTAAAGTAGTCCTTTAGCAACGATAATAAGGTATAATCAAGAACTTATAATTGATGCAAATGCTTTTAGTAAGGTCACGAAGATATTGAAGATGATGTCAGTTCTGGAAGTTCTAGAACTCTGAGAGTTCTAATAATGCGGAAAATATAAAAAAAATTTTTTAGATTGTGCTTGCTTAAGGTAGAATTACCATTAGTGCGGTTGCTGGAGAAACAGGCAATAGTTTCTATAAATGCTTTGGTCATGAAATTAGTGGCAGCAAAATTTATTGCAAAATTTCAGAATTATTTGATTGTTTATTAATCTGATTTAAGAAATGTAATATAACTGTTATGCTACAACCACCATATCCTCCAGTCATCACATATTGCAAATTGTTTTTATTCTAATCTTAAAATGATACTAAGAGCCGATTTATAGTTGAAACTCAAGTCTTAATACTTACTTAAGTATTAAGTAAGCCACCAAATTTAAAACTGACTGTGAAATTGGCCCTGTAAGACTAATGTTTTCAATAATAAATGAGATAAAGACGAAATCGCAGAGCGAGGCTGTACTAAAATATGTACCCAAAAAATTTTTCATAAACTGAAAACTACGGTGGAACTATTTTCAAGTGAATAAAGTAGACATTGAAGATAAAAGAAGTAACTTAATTATTACTAAAAATTATTAAAGTTTTAAATTTAAAAATGTCTTGTTACTTTTTGATTACACTTTATATGAGTAAATCTTTTAATCAAATATAGTTAAGCAGATTTTATTTAGTTCTAACTGCAATATTTGACTGTTCTTTTATATATACAATATTTCTCCTATTGTATAGTGCAAAATATGTCTATGAAGCCCAACTGTTATGTGTTTACTTCAAGTTTTTTTTCGCTCCTTCTTAACTTTTCCTAACAAGTTTCGATTCTTCGATTCCTTGACCATAACTCATTCAGTTCATTTAGTCGTTCAGCGTGTTAAGCAGACCAAAAATAACAACAAATGACAAGGCCGTGTAGCTCTAAAATGTGTATCTCACATAAATACATACATATAATTTTATTGCATATTTTATTTATATCTTTGGTCAAAAAGGAAACTAAACATGGTTTTTGTAAAAGCATCATGACAAAGATGAAATAAAACCAAAAACGCGTTTATAACCTTAATGAGGCTGATAAGGAGTTGTCTGAAATTTGTGCCAGTGGTGGAATGAAACTGATCTAAACTTGTTTGGATCTTGAAGAGACGGTATTAATTATATATTATTAAAATATAATTAAACGAGATATATGTACAGAAATATTAGAGCATCTAAACTGTATTATAGTTGATTATAGCATATAGATACTAAAGAATAATTTCCTAATAAGGTTCTTTTAAATAGTTATAATGGGAGTTAGAAATAAAAAATTGGTATTAAAATCTTTTTTCATTAGGAGTTTCAAAAAAAAATTTAACATTTTAGTCTAGTTTTTTAAGAGATTTTCACGGCATTGGGAATTTGAAAATATGTTACCGTTTAAAAACAACTTTAATAGGTCTTATATTTAGTAGTACATAATATGAAAAGATTTAATAAAAAAGGGTTTAATTTATCCGTCAGTTATAGTTTAAAAAAAAAATAATACTAATTGTTTAATCGATGTCCCTCAAAAGGGAATATGATAATGATTGGTGCTCAAAAGCCAGTTTTTAAATTAAAAAATTTAGACAAACTATGGATGTAAACAAAGCCGATGAGAAGCCGTTGAGAAAAAAAAAATTTTCAAATTCATTACACGAATTTAACCCGCAATAACACTAGAACTCTATCAGTTCCGAATCCAATTGATATTCCTAAGGATGGCATTTTGGTAGTAACCAGTCTTATCGAACCTAATAAAGCTTAGACATCATACAAATAAAAATGCATTTTTTCCTTTTTGTCATAAAAAAGCAAGTTACATTTATAAATTTTTCTTATTTATCTTTAAACACTCTTTTTACTCTTCTATATAGGGGGAATATAGATTAATTACTATTTTTCTCCGTATTTTCTACTGTAAACATCAAATTTTATTTTCGTTTAACATTAATCTCTTTATTAATATAAATAAACATTTTTTCTATAGCTTACTTCCCCTTTTTATTTGTTTTTGGTTTTTTAGTGCTGTTAGTTGACACATTTGATCAATTATTTTCGGCTTTAATTTTTTAATGCTTTTAGCTGGCATATCGATTCTTTTATTTTTATATATTAAGTCCTGGCAATTGATTCTATTATTAAATAATTGCTGATAACAACTATAAACCTGAGAATAGTTAATCTCCAGACATCACGTTTACAACATCGTGGGAATATGACCCATTTGTAACATGACAGTTGAGTACAGTGAGATTGCAGCATTAAAGTAAAATATAAATAATATGAAAATATTTATTAATTTATAAACTAAAACGATACTTGTGAGCTAAGTTGACTGCTCCCCAGAGTGATGTGAAGAGGTTTACTTCGTATTTGTAAAGAATTTTCTTTTGTAGAGCGTTCATATGTGATATGTGACATTTTTATTATGTGCTTTAATTACCTGAGAATGTGAATTGAAGAATTTCTCTTTATTTTTCAATCTGTTTTTAGTACAAATCGTGGTTTCTTCTGATTTCTGTTGATTACTGTTGTTGCTTATGCTATAATTAATTAATTAAAATTTTTTTGTTGTGTAAAATCAAATCGTTATTTCCAAAGTTATCACTGGCTAATCGTCTTATATCACTAGCTAGAGTTTATGTTCTTAACTGCTTTTCACTTTATTATCTGAGTCCATATTTCTATTTTCTTTCTTGTTCTGTGTTAGCTAGCCCATAATTTTCTCTATTCTTAAGTTTTAGTGTTGTTAGCAGGTACTTTGGCTGTTGCTTTTTGATTTGTATTTCATTATAACGTAATAATATCTACCATATAAGGCCGTAATATAATTAATAGTTTATCAACATCTGACTTAAATTAAATTAATTATTTTTATACATATTATGTATATGTATAATATTATAAAGCTTTGGTGTTGTTATATCCTTATCTACTTTTCCGTAGATTTATCTTAGGACCATTTTATGTAAAGTGTCATGGGCTCGTCATGAGCAAAACTGTTGTTAGGATAGAATAGGAATAAATAAGGTACTAGCTCCCAACAGAGCGGAGCACTGCGACCATTATTGATCTTTTGTGCTGCAACAGACCCTAACCGAACAGAAGACATTCCGTCTTTCAGACGGAAAAGTAGTTCTAAGGGTCAGGAAGGGAAGTAAAAGGAAGTAAAAGAAAGGGAAAATAGTTCTCGATCCAATAATCTCCTCCTGGCCCAAATCAAGGCTGGGCAGTCACAGAGAATGTGATTGGAAGGCTCGTCTGCTTCTAAGCAATGTTTTAAATGCAAATTATAAAAGTGAGAGTGAGAAAAAAAATAATATGTCGGTTCAAATTTGGTCATGACAACCGAGGATATCTGTGCCACATCACTTTATCTAAGTGATAAAGTGTTATTCAGTAATAAATGTTAATATTTGTGTTTTCTGTGACACTCTACATAGCATGCTTTTTTGTCAAAATCTAAAAGAGCCAATTTTGACGAGCCCATGAAACTATACATAACATGGCTCTTATCTGCATTTTTTTTGTTTTCAAAAAAGTCACTTCTATAGTATAGTCACTTTTGAAATTATCACTGACTAGTCGTCTGTGTCTACACCCTTGCCTGTTTTCTCACTTCTAAAGTTATCGCTGATTAGTCGTCTATGTGTCTTTATATGCTTATTTGTTTGCTTTCTTGTTCCGAGTTAGTTAGTATATCATACTTTTATTTTAGTAGCTGTCACTTTGGCTGTTGTTTTTTAATTTGTATTTTATTAAAGCATAATAATATCTATAAAATCATAATAATAATAGGCATATTATCAATATCTAACTTAAATGATGTAGAGGAATTGTCTTTTCTATTCGTCTTCTGATCTTATGTATGTTATAAGGTTTGGTTTATAAAATTTTTTTATTTTAAATTTTTTTACTAATAATTTTATTTTGCTAATATTTTTTATAATTTATAAAGCATATCTGTAAAACACATGTAGCGGTTTGCTGCATATGTGGATCGCCCCTGTATTAGTTATACATATTATTCGCAACCGTGGTTTGTTTCTCGTTGTTGTTGTTGCTGTTGTTGTTGTTGTTGCAATCGTTAACTGCCACATTCAATGGTTGGGTATCTGCACAGTTTTTTTTATTTTATTTTATTTTTGTGTATTGTACAATTAAATCGTTGTTGCTAAAGTTACCGCTGAGTAGTCGTCTATGTGTCTTTATGTCCGCTTGCCTTTCCGCCGGTTTATCTGTCTGCTAAGCAGTTGTTTGCCAGTTGTTGTTCGTATAGAGTTTCTTATGTACTTGCTCATCGCTAACCGCTGCAAAACGTCGCAATGTTCTACAAAGCCAGCCTAGTAGTCTTTAGTTTTCTTTTTCATATTTTTGTTATTGTTGCTGATTCAGAATCGGTTTTTTATTCCATTTTTTTAGTCTTGCCTCGCCGTTTACTTGCCGTATACTTGTCGGACAATTCATACCCGGTTGTGATTTTGTGGTGTACGCACGCGTGACTTCGCGCACTCCTAACTCTTTGTAATACTTCAACATATTTATGTACCAGAAGTTGTACATAGTGTTACCGAACAACCATATATGTATGTATATTTCAGCCAGAAGTTAAAAAAAATATTAGTTTCTCTTTGGAATAAAAGTTAAATTTAAAAAATAAAACACGGCGTGGTGAAAAATCATAAAAGTCGCGTAGACATCACAATCGTCAACCGTGAATTTGTGGAAATATGAAAGAATCGTTCTGTAGTCTTTCTGTACTCGGCCGGATACCAAGTTTAAAACTTATTAAGGAAAAAATAATAAATAAATAAATAAATAAATGATAATATCCGATCGGGTGTGACATACCGCTTGTCCAACGCACATACATATATACTATATGAAGATACAGTGTTTTACGGTCTTTGGCTTGTGTTCTTGGCTACGACGTCTTTCTTTGTTTATTGCAATATGTATCGATAATTATTGTATTGCATTGAAAATTAAAATAAAAATAAAAAAAAAAATTGGAAAATATATAAATGATAATAAAGAAAAATAAAATAAAAAAATTTATAAGACAATAACAAGAAAATTACAGGAAACGCAAACTGCAAGCAAGTATCGGAAATTGTGAGTGGACGCAAGTTCTTGACCAAAAAGTGGAACAGGTCTGCCTCTGCGGTGAACAACGATTTCAAAAAATTGTAAAGTTTTATTCACTCAAAATCACACTCATATATGCATATTCATATAAGCTATATATAAAGTATATATGTAGACATATATACATATATGTAGTGCATAAATTCAAAGGCAAAATTTTTAAAAATTTTAACAAAGATCGCCATTCTACTGGAACGATCGTTCTTGGCTCATTTTATGATGCATTAATTTGCATTTAAAGTGCAATTAAATAATTTTGATGCTTTGTGATGCAGTCGTCGGATTGTTCAATTTCAGAAAGTGTTTATTGTTTTTGTTTTTTTGTAAAAATGTGTGTCAAAAATTTTAATTAATAATTATTTGTCACTGCCAATTTCTACAATAAAATGTGATGATTCCATAACAATTTTATTGTGCATGAAATTTAAACTCTTATTGTTATGGTTCCAGACTATATCAATTGGGGATGAATATTCTTCACAAGCAAATAAGTTAGCTTTACTTGACCCAATCTTAAATATCTTTCACACAAAGTTATAATCTAATAAAGGTTAATATAAGAAACGCATAAGTTTATGTGATTATAATAAAATATTGTAAATTCTATAAAGAATGAAGTATGACTTGAGTTCAGTTCCTCAGCCGCCAAATTTGGAAAAATAGACTATTTGGTCAAACTATAAAAACATTTTTTTTCATTTAGTGGAATTCATCTTAAAAGAGGATTGTGAAGATCACCCACAACAGTATGTTGATCCTTTTTTCGATTCAGCGCAACTGGGCACTTTTTCTCTTTGATAGCTGGGGGTACTATAGGGTCCCACCCAACTCATTGACTAATTTATGTATTCCCTATAAGCTTAATGATTATTTAGTGATTGATCTAAGATCTGCGTACCTCCCCGTGCGGAGAGTGATTACTCTAAGATTAGATAGTGGTAAGTAGGATAGCCTGTCAGTTTTCACATATAACTTCAGGGCTCTGTTCCTTATGTATTTTTTGATAGGGTCTATTCTAAGGTCTCTTAGCATGTCGTTTGTGCGGATGTACGAAGGCGCTTTGAAGAGCTTTTGGAGAGCCTGACTTTGAGAAACTTGTAGCTTTTGTTTAGTAGAGTCGACAGCTTTGCTATATGCGACACACCCATACAGTAATGCTAGTCTAATTATCTGGTTATAGATCAGTTTTCTGTTCTTCGCGCTAAGGTTGTTGTGTTTGAAAAGTGGTTGTAAGCAACAAATAAATGTTGCTAATCGAATAATGGTAGATAGCAGATTCTTGTCTTTCGGCCGCTGATTGACTTTGAAACTTAACTAAAGCGTCATAAGCTATTCTGTAGGACTTCATTAATATTTTGAAACAGTGAGGGATTATATGGTATAGGCTTTCCATTTTGGTTTAAATGTTTAAATCTATTGATTATAAATTTTTAATTGAGGGTAAACTGCTTATATGAAAACAATGTTAATGATGAGTCGTAGCTAACTTTTCTCTTTATTTAAAAATATTATTGTTTTATTGTGATAACTTTTCAATTAGTTCATCTAATAATTAACAAATCTTAACATGAATCACCACAGCTATCCTATGAGATCACCGTAATGAGCTTACTTATTCATATTGGAATTAGTAAGTAGTTTAAACGAGTAGGGAAGTCATGTCAAGTAATTCGTTGAGTAGAAGATATTAGAAAGGGGCAATACCATTAAAATGCGTTCCCCAAATAATCTATAAATAATAAAAGAATATGCTTTTGCTTTTGAAGAAATAAGGAATTTGCAAGAACGTGATATATGATATGAAAACAACAACTCAAAACTTGCTATTACTATAAAGAACATAAATGAGTTTGATGTTTTTTTTTATTTGAATTATGTATCAATATTTTTTTTATTTTTCACAAATATTTACGAGCATTTTATTTCAACTAAATAAACACATTCTACTTGGCCATAGATAGAGTATCTAGTTGCAATATTTAATGCTCGATTAGGCACTGATATTCAATATGGTCACACAACTGTTTGAAAATATTATATTACGCATCTTGTTTGATTATATATAAATAAAGAAATACATATTAACTCTCTTTACTGCTTTTACCTAAGAGACATACATATATATATACATATATAAATTGATAATCTATATGTTAAAAATTGTGTACAGTTCTTTACTTCGGTATTTTGTTCAGTTGATATACTTGTATAAAATATAAGCTTAACTGAAATAAATTGTATATATAATTATCAACATGTCAAATTTCTTATGGAAAGAGTTTATATATATAGAATAAAAGTAGTTTTATGCTATATATAGCGTTTTCCATTTTCTAGTTCTAACGATTAAAGTATATAAAACACGCTTGTGATTGAGGTTTCTATTAAATGTTTGAGTTCATTGATTGGGCTTTGCCATAAGGTGTGAAATATTTTATCATTCATCATGAAATTATTATCATGTTATGAAATATTATATGTTATCATATTAACATATCATCATATATTATCATATCATCATATATTATCTTATCATGATGTATTATCATATCAAATGTTCTCCACGGGACATCTTACAGTACTGATTTCTTTTAAGGTAATTTTTGACAACTTGGTAGTACATAAGTAGGAGAGAACTCGTTCTCGACAATAATTGGTCGGATTTTCGTTTTAATAGCATCAAGAGATATACATATCTAAACCGGAAACTTTGCATATATCACAAAAAAAGATCAGTAGTGACAAATCGTAAGATCTTAGTGATCCCAAAATCAGATCCCCAAAGCATTAAACAACATGTTCGTTAAATTTTTCACCGAATAAAGCTAAAACAAGAAGTTTAAACAAGGGTTTAAGACTTATCGTCCTTTTAAAAACACATTTTTTCAAACCATATCTGCAATTTAACACTGAAAAAAGAAATGATAATCATGTGACTGTAGCTACCAGATTTACGATTTGTGTCAAATGTTGTTCTTTTTCAAAAACACACAGGTCTATCACATTTTCAGACCAAACGCTTTATCAAACTGTGGATTAATATGAATGTAATAGTCTTTTGACAGTTCGTTGGGCGTTTTCACTGCAACAGATCCGACAATTTTCTATGTTGACATAACCACTGAACGAAAAATGGGTCTCATCACTGAGGAATATTTGTATAATAGTTAATAAACAATAATAATAATTAAATAGTTAAATTGTAAACTTAATACAATTAAAATAGACTTGTTAAATGATGTTGTAAAATATCAATCCTTTAATTAAATATATGATGCCTTAGAGGACAGATCTCTTTGACATATATCACTGAAACAGTACTTTTCAATCAGTACAACGAAATGGCTATCTTTAGGTAAAAGAGGGTCACTTTTCTCTTTCTGTTTGTTAGACATAAAAAAGTATTCCTTTATGAGTTTATGGTATGTGTTGAATAGACTCCTCCGACGTTGATAGAGGTTTTACATAACAACAAATATAGATCATAAATCTCTCGATAAAATTCGAACCTTGAAGATAATTTCGAATATTTGATATACAAATTCCGATTTAACTTATTTTATGTTTTGCTTTAGCTGTATTTATTGTGAAAATCAAAATTAACTATTTTTTTTAATTAAATAATTAAAGCTTAAGTTAAGAGTTTAATTTAATTACAATACTCTGAGTTTAAAAATGTGGTGCCTATTTAGTTTCGTTGGGTGTAATTACGCCAAGTGGGTTGATGTGATTACTCGGTCTTTAATGACGTTTTATGGACTACCTTTGTGTTTTCTTGAATATAGTCCAAATGTTAATATCTTTTATAGTATTGTGTATTTCTTTTCTGTTAAATTAAAACTAATTCAGTTTAATTAACTGCTGTTATTTCAATCTGAATTGATTCTTCAAGGGATTTCATGTGATTTTACCAATGATTTTATTTCAATTATTTTTCCAATAGTCTTCCCAACAATTGAAAGAATGAACAAATCGCGATTGTAAACTAAAAATAAAATAACTGCAACACTTGCAACTTTTTTAATTATTTAATTAAATCACAAGATACATATTTCGTGACTCAAGTTTTATTATTTTTATTATTTTTATTATTTTTATTTTAATAAGAAAAAAGTGGCATTGAAACTTAATTTCTTAAATGCTTTGGAATGGATATCTTGAAGAAAAATTTTGCCTGTGACCGCATAGATATTTCTGTATTTGCATTCATTGTGCTATATAGTATATATGTTATATATGTGTATTACTCGTACTACATTATATTCTAATAAATTCTAAACTATTTCGTAGAATAACACATTTTTTTGTTTACAAATTCATTTAACATATTTGCTGTAAATACTCGTATAAAAAGTATTAATATTTCGTTGTGTAAATATTTTTTAAAAAATAATTTGCCATATAATTTATAATGTGACAATTGTAAACGAGATAGGCATTGTTTTATTAGTGCCAATATAATTTTGAATAAAATAATGTCTATTTTCTTATGTAATGTGTTAAACGATAAGTCACATATCATATTGAATTGCATAAGCAGGGAGTTGTCATAAATTTACAGCAAAAAACTATATAGAGTTCATGTAGTTCTCATAGTACGATCAAAATAAAGTTTATATTATAAAAAAAGCCACTTATTACAATAAATGACATTTATTATGATTCAAATAATGATAAACGATCTATAGTTGTTGATAGTTGTATCTTAATTTCGCATTAGAACATATTCTGATTACCCTAATTAGGACGATTATTATCTAAATTGATTTATGTATAGAATGAAGACAAAGAAAATTGAAATTATACATTGTATTTATTGTAATAAATCTGAATGATCAACTTGAAAACCTCTATCAACAAGTAGTAAAAATTGTGATCTTATAATATCAATAATAATATATTATATTATATATTATTATAAGACACTTTAATTTAACCGACAATATGACAGAAGTGACTATTTTTACTTTAACAGAAACTGTGGTATTTAATAGAGCAGTTTAGAACAGTAGTGAGCTACAACAACCAAAATTCATTTTATATTATTTTAATTAATTCAATTCTTAGGTACCCATCCAGCTGTTTCGAGTATTGCCAAATACCCATCATCAGTGGTTTTGGAAATGATCCTTGTATTTAATTATTCGTAAATAATTTTTTGAGACTGCGAGCTCAAAACTTCTCTGTTATTATAATATATAATACATTATAATGTATTATATTATAATATATAGTATAATCTTAATGTTTTATTAAATGTTTTAGCCTTATCCTATTATCGGAATATACAGGAAATTTAAAAGTATTTTCAATTCGAAATTATTTGACATCAATTGATATATCACATTTGTGGAACTTAATTTCCTGTGGAAAGTGGAAAAGACCAATAAATGAGGTGCAGAATAAAAATTATCCTCACAAAATATTGGTTTAAGTATTTGATTATAAAAGAGCGCCATCTGAGGTATATTTAAATAAACAATAATGTTAAAGACCGTATTATTATTCGGTTGCATAAAATACTAATATTGCGTATAACACTTGAAGATCCTGTTTAAACTTGTGAAATTTATAGCAAAACATAATGCAAATATTTATTGTTTTGTTTATAAACAAAATATAAAGCATCAAAAATACGATTGATTCACACAAAAGTAAAAATTTATTAAGTCATAGATCTAATAATATGTGAGTTATGTGTAAGTTTTAATCTAAAATTATGTCTAATTTTTTTGACATTGACATAAAGCACACTGAATTTCCTTTCCTTTTGTTTTATTCTGAAGTTGGTTACGGAAAAACCTTTACTCCCTTATGTGGGCGAGATTATGGTAATTTCGCTGAAACCTAATCTTAATTGAATTTCCTTCTTTTTGTTTTATTCTGGAGTTGGTTATGGAAGATTTTTACTCCCTTATGTGGGGGAGATTATGGAAATTACGCTAAATCTTAATAATTGTTTTGTCGAAACACTCAATGCATTGCATAGGTCCCATCAACAGAAATTCTCTGTATTGTATATATTTACTGGCTGCCGCTGGCTTCTGATCTGGCTACTACTTCGCTGCTGCTGGTTGCTGCTGGCCAATATCCAATATTATTAAGTTTCACGTTGATCCGCACCGTGATCGTAATCTTAATCGTCTGAACACTGAACTGATTCCACATATTTAAATCTGTTTGAATAACAGTTCTGGCATAGTTTTATTCAGTTTCTATATTTAAAAGTTTAAATGATTGTTAAAAAATGATGAGTCTAGTACTAAATTATTTATTCGTTCTTTTTCTGATCTGTTAAGGTTAGACAGAATTTTGTAGACACAGAACTAAGCGAAATTTTTTGAAAAGAAAAGCTAAACTGTACCGGAGATAAATTTGAGCGTATTTTTTAGTCTATAGCTTTTTTAACATACAAAACTAAACAAAATTTATTTATTTAAAAGAATCTATATAGTATAGATATAAATGTATCCCTGATTTTAGCAACAAATGCATATTTACTTCAAAGACCGTATTTCTATGGGAATCGTATTATCTTAATAATACGGTCTTCAGCAATGCACTTTTCACTTATATAAAGAAATTTGATTTGTTGTCTTGGCTAAGTGTGCTTAGTGCCATCTAACAAAAAAATATAGGAGTATTGACAATCTTAATACCTGCAGATATAATGAATTTCAGCAGAGAACAGTGATAACAAACAGCAATAAAATACATTATAATAGGAAGAGCCACGGTTCACACTGAACTGTAGCGCCAAATAAGAAAAAGAAGAAAATATATTATAAAATCGGTTTTAAATATTTTTTTACTACTCGTATCATTTTGTTTTAATATAATGAAAACGACTACAAAAACAATAAATACAACTATTTAGATTTATATATGTTGCACTTGTTATTAATTAATATAAAAATATTTGTAATAATGTCAAAATTGTTATATTATTACATTAACAGCTTTTGTTCTTACGTATTCTAAAATATATAAAATTGTTGTAACCTTATTTTAAAAAATAAAAAATAAGGTTAAGCAATGAGTCTAAGAGTATTAAATAACAACTTTTATAAAACTTATTTTCTATATATAAATATTTTTAAAATCGTGTGCATGCAACTATGAAAAATAATTATTTTTAAGTGAAACGAATATTGCCGAAAGAGAATTTACTTTCTTAGCAATTAAGCGAACTCGCACAAATTTAAATTATTTTCCTGGTAATAATCATTTTTAATTATTTTCAGTCATAAAGAGCTCTAATAGTAATTGAAATATTAAGTAATTTGAATGGACTGACTGCTGACTCATATGGTTGGCATCGCAAATAAATTTCTTTTTATTTTGCAATTTTTTTTTCTACTATTATAGTTGTGGATTTATTTTTTTAAATGCTTATTGATCAAATTTTTTTAACACAACATTTATTATTATATTGTTTATATTTCAAAGTATTATTGCTGAAGAAATCCGCCTTAATATTAAATATTTTAATTAGTAAATCAAACAAATAACAAATAATTAAGAAAAAAATAAATTAATTTTATTAATTAATTTATGTATAAATAAACAAAATTTATAAGTTTTCCTGAGGACAATGGAATTGTTCGACAGTTTGAACTGTTGTTTATAACAGTTTTCGAACAGTTCACTGCACTGCATAATATGATAAATATATTACATTCTTAATATGCAATACTGACAAGTCCAAATGGTAGGGTTATTGACTGCACAAACTGCGATCACAGACACAATTATTTAGATTATTGCTATGACGAAAATATTCATGTGACGTCATTGACTTTATTAATCCTCTCTAAAAACTGAAATAATTCTTTTTCTTATCAATTCCATTTCACAAAATATAAGACATTTTTGTATAATAAATTTTTGTATAACAAATTTAATCGCTGACCATTGATGTGAGTAAAAGAGCCTGCAAAACTGCAAAATAAAGAAGAAGCATAAAATACACGCACCGGCCAAAAATACAATAAAAATCAAACAGAATTTGTTAACATAAAAATTTTGGTAGTAACAGATGGCAGTGAAACTAAAGTTGAATAAAGAGAAGAAGAAGAGAAGAGAAGACTAGCTTTTTTAATTAGGAAGAAAAATAACGTCATCATTTTATATGAAGCAAGAACAACATGAAAAATTTTACGAAAATCAAAAAACTTACAAAGATGCTTAAAATAATCAAAAAAAAAAAATAAAATAAAATAACATATCCGGTCGAGATCAACTTCTGCAAACTTTGTTTATTTTGTGTTTTGTGATAATATTAAGCATAGCTTGCCTTTACAATAATTTTATTCCTAATATCAAAATAATATTATTTCATAATATATTTAATTGTTGATTAAATATTTGAAAATATATATTTTATAAATTATAATCAATTAAGTAAATTGTATCGATAATTTTAAATAATAAATATGTAGTAATATGTGTCATTTTTTATAAAAAATCCACATATAATCCATGTAAAAATATATTAAAGTATAATAGTATATTATACTATAATAGCATAGTATAGATATGTTAGTATAATACCCTGTTTACATTACGAAGTTAAGCTATCGAATTTAGGAAAATCCACACCAAATTCAAGTAAACGTATATTAAAAAGGTTTGTCTAAGGATAAGTGTAAAGACAGTATAATACCCTGTTTACATTACGAAGTTAAGTTATCGAATTTAGGAAAATCCACACATAATTGGTGTAAACGTATGTTAAAAAGGTTTGTCTAAGTTTAAGTGTAAGGTCATTTCAGGGAAGCTTCAGTTCCTTATGCCTCCTTCTTACGACTACTTGCTTGTATACGAGCTAATCTGAATAATAACTGCTTGTGTGACTGAATGGAAGGTGTTTACATAGTAACTAAAATGAATTAAATAATTTCATATCTATTCATCTGCAGTGTGAAATGTTTAACGTAAAGGTATAACTTGATTCCTTCAGTTAATGTTGGAGAGCATTTTTAAATAAAAAAAAAAACTTCTCTACTTTTAACTAAAATATTTTTCATCAAATTTATTTGCTAAACAGTCACAATTGTATTAATTAGATTTAAATACAAGTATATAAAACTATATTTTTAATTTAAAAATATTTCGTAAATTTTTATGAAAATTAAAAATCTTGATGTGAAGGATACTGAACTTTAATCAAGATAACAAATGTTAGCAACTCGTTTCTCCCGGCAACACAATGAGGACAACACAATGGACAATATATGCCTTCGAGTGGAAGTGCTGATAACTGTCAGCACGCGATTTCTTAACCTAACCTAACCTTTATAAAAAGAAGAATAAATTTTTTACTTGTTTGAAAAATAATTCTTTATAGGGTTTGCTCAGACTAGTAGATAAACATTTACTCATGTTAATTTTATATTTTGGATTAAATATTTTAATTTAACAGATTATAAGACTTAAAAATTTCAGATATAAACCTGCATGATCAATAAATCCTTCTCCAAAGCTAGTGTATTTAATCTGGGGTTATATTATAAAGCCAAAAAGTCAACAAAGTTCAGTTGGCAGTATTCAACAGTATTATTGGATAATGTTCTCAAAAAAGTATGTTGCATTTTAGTCACGTTATATCATATACCATATATAGTACACTTAAGTGTTTTACGAAAATAATATTTTATATATACTATACATGATATATAAATTAGTAAATGAAAATTTGTAATAATTTTAAAATGAATACTGTAAAATGTTAACACTGATTCAAAAAATAATAGGATAATCGACTCATTCCTTAAACATCTAATTATGCTGTTCTCTTTACGGATAATAACACTAATATGTGTTTAACTTAATATATCTTGAACCGAAGAGCGTAGCGCTCTGAAATCTGTTATTTTGAAGTAATAAGAGAATTGAAACGTTAGACGACGGGCGACGTGAACTATTGTGAAGTTAGTGTATCAAACTGCTAAACAGAAATAATCATTTTCAGTGTGTAACAGGCCGCCAGCACAACTGTCTGGTAAGCATCAGCACAACAAGAAGAAACGCAATTGGAATATGTAACTCATTCGAGCTCTGTAGGAGGTCAAATCGGCGCTTACCACAATTTCAGATACTCGCTCGCTATTTGTGACTCGATACGAAACAATCGCGTGTGATCTTCTTCCACTGATCGGAGGCACTGATCTGTTGCATGTCATTACTTAAGTGGAATTAATTAATAATTTTGCGCTTCATCTCAAATATTAAATTAAATTAAAAACGAATAATAAATGTAACATAAATCAAACATTAATTATTATTAACAAAATAAAGAAGTATTTATTTATCTATAAAATAATATATATATTGTGTAAATATTTTTTAGAAAAATAAATCAGTACAAATCGTTTTAAAGCCAATAATAATTTGAATTACATATGAATTGAAATATTTGTTTAAATTTAAGTGCTAGTGTGTGAATTTTACTAATTAACAACTTAAAATTGTATTGTAAATAATATCAATCTATATATTGTATATATTATATATACAACACATTGTGTAGTGCAGTTGGAATATTGGTGCTGAATGTGAAAATGATACGATTATAGACGAATTAAAAAGCCAAACAAGTTAGCAAACAAAATGCCGATATATTTCTAGAAACGGCCAAATATGCATTAGTAATGCTAATAATAAAATAAATAAAACTAAATTGTTTATATAATAAAATTATTATCGACCAATAAAAATGGATACAAATCAGGCGGCCACACATCGATCCAGTGAAATTGAACAATTTTTATTTGGTGAGTTAATGGCAAATATTGAGTTTTATTATTAATAATAAATAAAATGTAGAAAATTTAATAAAAATATTTTTTCTATTCTTAAGATTAAAAATTATAATGAATTCCTAAGTATTTACAATTTCGAACACAATAGTCATTTCTGTGGCAGTTAAAATATGTGGGAATACTTTTATTATTTAAAGAAGAATATAATATAGAAGAATATTTTATATATAATATATGTAAATAAAATCATAGATAGTGATAATGAGAAGTTACTCAAAACTTTTTATTAAAATTATTAGAAATGAATATATATATAGTTATATAGTTTAAAAAAGTTCATTTATAAACCTAGTCATCGATAGGAGTATAGAAGTATAGGAAGGAGTATAATCTATAGGAGTATACAAAATTCGACACAAAATTCTACTAACTTATGTTGAGCGTTCTCCGAGTTAGTGCATCTGGGCACTTTTACTCTATGATGGCTGGGGGGTTTCTGCAGAGTCCCACCCATCTCACTGATTAATTTGGGTATTTCTCATAGTATTCGTGATTATTCCATGATTGATCTAAGATCTGCATACCACTCCGTGTTTCGAGTATTGTCAAGTACTCATCATTTGTGGTTTTCGGAAATATTCGAATTTCTTTTTTATTAATTTATAGTCCGTATATGATTTCTTTACCTTTCGAATCCTTTCAATTTTTAAAATAACTTCTTTGTCGTCATAAAAAAATAGCTTTCAGCAAAAAAAATTAACTTTATTCTCAATATTGGTATTTATGTTAACTAAGTCGGACATTAAAAATGGGATTAAAAAAAATCGAACTTTTCATACATTGAAGTGAAACTTAAAAAAATTAAGTAATTAAGAATAAACTCGGTTCAGTTCTAGCAATTTTCATAAGATTCTAAATAAATAAAAGTTAATTGCCAAACACCCACTAAAACCATCTCTTAGGAATGAATGGAGAAGATTTCCACAGCCTTGAGGAAACTTCATTCCAGTAATCAGGGGAGAGAGATGTGAACAGATAGGCTTAATACCTAGCGAGCTAGGGTCATCTAAGTCAGAAAGCACGAGCGTATATTAGGGAGATAAGGTGATGGTGAAGGGGATTGAGTTAAGGTAAGACTATCGATGAACTTTGTGAGTAGGATCATAAAAGCCGCGGTTATAAAAGGGAATAGTGTAGAAATTACCGTCTCACTCATTGAAGTGGTGAGCAATCAAATTAGACATTACAAAAGTTATTTTATTATTAAATGGACTTATCTTCTTATTAATACTAGTACACCCTGAACACAAATTAATAATTAGGCTAAAAAATTTTAATTTGTTAATAATTTTTATTATTTTCTTTCCTCTCACTGCTGGAGCTGCTGCTGTTATTATTGTCTTTATCATTGGTGTGATGGATGGGTGCGTCTATGCATAATTATGAATGTAATTAAATATAAAATTTGCACAATAGTAAATTAAATCACTGTTATCATTAGTTTTTGTTGTGTTGTGTGTTATGAAATATGGGTGTATATATGCACAAGTGTGAATGCAAGTAAATTATAACTTTGTTGAGGAGTAAATTTATTAATTCATCCCTGTATAAAGTGATCTATGTAGTATTAAGTTTTAGTCCTTATTTACTTGTTATCTTTCTAGTTCCAGTTCATAATCATTTTTATTGTCGGACTTAATTACTTCTACATTTGCAAAATGAAGTTAATGATATTTTCTTAAAACTTTTAGCAATTGATTTATTGTTTTGTCTAAAGAACTTTTAACCTAAAATAATATCAAAGCCACTTTCATCTCTCCAAAACCATGTAGCGAAAGACTTGTGTTAATTTTTATAATTTATAATTTTAAAATTCGTTTTCATGTTATCGCGGAAAAGTTATTACACACAAAATTATAACAGTTTTATTAGTTTTTTTTTACTCTGAGTTAATAGTTAAAGTATATAAGATTTCACGACATACTTATAGACTTCATACTTGATAAAAGTCAGTGGTTTTATGGCTGATTTTTGTACGATTATATGTATCTTGCGGTTTTATCTGCTGTGTTTATAGCAAGCCTTACTTTTCTTACTTACGTACATACTTAGTTGCTTACTTATTTACGTACTTACATATTTACTTACTTACTTACTCATATTAACATTCAAATTTTCTAGTCTTATGTTAACTAAAATTTAAGTCCATATTATGCAAAGTTTCTTCTATGAGTCATCACTACAAATAACACTCAAAGAAAAAATGTGTATTAATGCTTTTTCTTCCATAGTTTAACTGGAAAGTCAGTTCTTAGATTATAGCCTGGTACTAACATCCATTTCGTTTGAAAAATTAATTTCTAGTTAGTTAGTCTGTTGGTAGACAAAATATAGTTTTTGCTGATTAAAAATATATGTATAACCTCAAATTTTTGTGAAAGAAAAGGTGAAACCATAAAAAAAATAATAATTTTTTTGATTTTAAAATTTGAATTATCTTTATTGCCTTGATAGTGACTTTTCAATAAGTTAGTTTATATTATAGTATATTAGAACCCTTTTAAAAAAAATGTTGCCCACTTCATCGCTCACATTTGGAAACACTATTTCACAGACATATATCTAATAGAACTATCGCCAAAAGTAGTATATCGTCAACAACCGCTGACTGTGTAAAAAAAGTGTAAAAATTTACCACTAACGCTGAAGTTAAAAAAAAATTGTAGCTCTTGGAGCAGTTATTCAAATACGTAACTGTCAAAAGTCTATTGCATGTACAAAAAGTCACTGTATGATAAACCCGCACTTTTTAAAAATGACGAACCTATAGCATCAACCTTCATTATTGATTATTAAAGCAATGTGACTTCTAATAGTTTTTGCCTTGAAATTGAAGATATGTATATTGAAGATATGTGGTATCAACAGGACAGTCCCTTTAATCACACACTACGTCTTGTTTTGACTTTCTTCGCGATGGATTACTCATATTTGTAAATTAATGTTTTTATTATGTGACTACTAAAATTATTGAATTTGTCAAGTCTGGACTTTTTACAGGGTTATATAAAGCATTATCAGAATTTTGAGTTTACAAACATCACTCATATGTTATAAACTTTGCAGCTGAAGAGAGAGTGAGAGAGAGAGAAAAACAGAGAGAGAGAAAAACAGAGAGAGAGAAAAACAGAGAGAGAGAGAAAAACAGAGAGACAGAGAGAAAGAGAGAGAGTTACAAATAAATAGATGCTTAAATAAGTGTGATAAATCGCAATGTTTTGTACACATTTGCTTTTCGAATCATAATATGGATAACCCTGCATTACAGTTCGAATAAACTTTCAATTACATATAATTATTTCATGCTTTTAGCATGTCAACATATATTTTTCTTTGAGTGTAAACAAAAGTATTTTTCTTCTTGGTATTTTTCTTCTTTTTAGTTTGTATGGAGAAAATGTCTTTAATAATTACACTTCATGTTCTTTCTCATTGTTGTTGCTGAATACATAATTGACTTTTGCTTTATGAGGTCACTTTTACTGTAATTGCTGCAAAATAACAGTTTTTTATGCCATTAATTTTAATATGAATTTTTAAAGTACAAAACACTACATTTAAATGAAAAGACGCAATCGAAATTAGCGGGTAATGCGAGTTGTTAGGAAATTATAAGACAATTTTAAACAAGTGGCTTCCACATACGAAGTTCTCATATATGCATCATAGACATGTCATAAAAAACAATTAACAGAGGAAAGTATTAATTTAAACTATGCTGGAACTGATCTATTATTTCACATTTATATAATTTTTTTCAAACGCCTCATTATGTTCATTTAAAAATTATTTATTAAATAAATTTTACAAAATTTTCATTACGAATATAATTAAAAATTATTTAGAAAGCAGATATAACACACCTAACATATAAACATTATTTTACCCATGTTCACTTTTTAGAGATAATATATAGATATTTTCACCTTCTTCTACTTATATTTCATTAGATTTATTAATTATGTTTTAAATTTTGCGGGCTTTAGGTCGTGGTTTTAAATTTATGTTTTTATATAATAACTTTTATTATATACAAAACAAACTTTATATAATTAATTATTAAATTCATTTTTAACGTCCTTTTAACGACGAAGAAACTAAATTCTTAATATAAACTATTGTCTTCAACACAGAGACTTTTATCGAACAGTAGTGAAATTACAACAACAAAAATTTTTATTATTTTTAATTTACTTGAATTTTTGGATGTTTTAAGTATTCCCAAACACCCATCACCAGTGGTCTTGGAATTGTTTTGTATATATAATTGTTCATAAATAATTTTTATCCTTTTTCTTTTAAGATATTGGAATTATTTCTTATATATAATTGTTCATAAATAATTTTTTTTTTTTTTAAGATCTTGAAATTATTTCGTATATTTAATTATTTATTAATAATTTTTTTATGAGATAAGTAATATTATTAAATTAATTATTAAATTAATAAGTAAATTTTATATAAATAATATTATTTTTTAATTTAAAGATGTACGTGATCACTTTCGAGCGTCTCTTGAAACATCTGAATATGAGAATACATCTAATATATTCCACGTAACAGCAGCAAAGGAAACATTTAAACTACTGAAACGTTGTGAAACCCTATTGAAGCAATATTCAGTTGTCAACCAAAAACAAAGCGATCATATCCAAAAAGATACTTTAAAGGTTACTATTGATGACAGACCGAAGACCAATGTATTCCATGAAGATGTTTCGTATTTGGACATGACAGCTGCAAACAAGAAAAGTATAATACATACAATATATTCATTTTACTTTATTTAATTTTTAAATTTTATTTTAGTGAACGAGTCCAAAGAATACCTTGGTGATATGATGAATTCTGCATACAGCGATAAAACATTTCGCTGCTCCACTAGTATGACTGAAGGACCAATTGGTAACATTTTACACCGTAGTGCTACTTCACTTAATAGTGAAAAAAATGAAAAAATTTTACAACATAAAAAATTAGATATTGTAAAAAGTAATAGTAGCGAGAAGTTCATTGAAGACATTCAACAGGTCTATGATGTATGTCTTGCTCAGGTAGATTCGGATGAAACCGAGAAAGCTATTACTCCTGATATGGATTTAATAAATTCTGCAGACTGTCCTTATATAGACTTACCAGCTGGTCATTTGACGATACAACAATCATCTAAATATGGACAGCTAAATCGCATAGAAAAACGTTTATTTTTTGATCAAAGTAAAAAGTATTATTGTGGCATTCTAAATGATTGGTTACTATGTTACGCTGATGGTCCTGTTTCGTCTTGTCCCACTCACACATTGTATTTAAAAAGTAATGGCATAGAAATTGAACATTCGGGAGAAGGCAAAAAGCGTGATATTTGCTTTCAAATAACAACTGCCGATCCTAACATAAAATTCGTGTTTCAAGCGAATAATGAAGTTGATGCCAAAGAATGGATACATGCCATTGAAGCTGCCATACGATGTGACAAAAGTTCTGTTGCAAAAAATAATCGCAAGCTCCCTACACCTCCTTTATTTAAGAGATTGACGTATAATGGCTGCCATGGGAAAATTAATGGCACAACTTCAAACTTTGGCAGTTCAGACAGCATTTACGAAGAACCATCACCTCTGTATCAATTTCTCGAACCAACAGATCTTTTGATTACTAAAACCACACAAACTATTAACAAGGAAATTGCTGATCAACCTCCTGACTTACCAACAAAAAATAATAATTCCATTGATATAGAACAAAAATATGAATATGACATACCAAAGTGCCCACCACAGCCATTGAAAAATTCAACCGATCAAGTTGAAAATGCATTACATGATTCCGACACTTTTGAAACCTTAATGCTTAATCCCATGAATAAAAATCAATCTACACTGAGTGCAATAGCTTCGAGAAGTGTAGAGAAAACTGATTTCCAAGCAGTAATTAAAGATGTACACAATAAACTTTCTAGTCAACTTTCTGCTGGACAAAGTATTGAACGTCTAAAAAAAACGCCCATAAAGAAGACATATTCTTGTAGTTCTAATGATTCGGAGTCCATAGCATTAACAACACCTCCTCAATCATTAAAAGAGCAAAAGAAACAACGTAAATCAATTACTCCCAATGGAAGTATACAAAAAAAGAATGAAAGCAATGAGAAATCTGCTAAAAATTGGTTTCTGAATCGTTTAAATAAAACGACTTCTTCCACACGCTCCATGACGATTTCTTCACCGCCGAAGACCAAACAAAGCGAGAAGGAGAATTTATTAAATAGTGTCGAGGTGTGTGATAATTATGATGGTTCTAGTGATACTCCGATACTCAAATGCAGTAGCAGTAGCAGTAGTAGTAACAACAAAAGTAAAGTCAATATGATAATAAATCAGTTTGAGGCCAGTGGTCATCTTGCTATGTTTAGTGTCGAAACATTGGCTAACAATGCGGTTTCTTCTTTAAGTGCCTTTTGCGATAGTGATTGCAATAATTATGAGCCAATTATGGCTGTGTCATCACCACCAAATAGTTTTATGAAGAAAGTTTAAATACAATATTTAATAAGAATAAAAAATTAAAATATATATAAATCACATTTTTATTTATTATGCTGTCTAGGTAAGATTTTTTTCATATTATGATTAAAGCGAATTTATAAAAACTTAAACTCGCATATAAAACAAACTGTCATATAAGGTATCAGTTTAGTTTAAGGTTTACCATTTTACAATGTAAATTGTTTAACAAACGCTGAACGTCGTTTTGTTTGAAATTTTATTTTCTTTCTTTCAAACTCAATAACAAAATCCAAACAATACATTAAAATTAAAGTTTGAATGAAATCTGAATAAGTGTCTCATTTATGTTAATTTCTAGAATCACAAATTATATTGACATTATTGTAGGTAGATAAGCTCTTAAGCCTTATTTTTAACTAATATTTTCTATACATTTTGATAATGTAATATAAAATATCTCTTTACAATGATGTACTAAAATCGTTGTAAAGAGATAACCTTAACCTTTTAATCTTAAAGACGAAATTAAAACTTGAAAAGAAATATGCATCCATTCTGATTACTTGTTTTTAGAGCACAGAGCATCAACACTTCTTCGCCACTAAAAGTATTTTTATCCTAAGGTTCGAAGTTCATTCCATGTTAGTTAAATCAAGCGAACGAAGATGCTGCTGCGACTTGCTGCGGCCACTGCTGTGCCTGTTCGGCTACATTTATTGTAGTCAAATTAAACAATATATAAATATAGTGTTACATATACATATATAAAAAATTAGTACTTTATTTTTATTTAAAAAACTGTCAATTTATTTGTAGATTATGTAAAAAGACATAAATTTATATTTTGTTGCATGCTTTATTGTACTAATTTTATTGTATATATTTATTTTATATATTGGTTACAAATCTTTTAATATTCATAAATTCTCCAATCAACAATATTTAAGTGATTTTTTTATTATAAAGGAGATTATTTTAGTTCAGATTTATTGCCTTTTATAAAAATATCGACGTAGTAAAAGAAATAATATAAATAAATATGTGAAAAAAAAAATTTGCAAAACTTTTAATTAAAAACTTTAATATATATATATTATTAAAATATTATATAAAATAAACAATACAGAATTATTTGCATTTCGTTTCTGTTACTGATTCCATTTCATTAATTACTTTATTTAATTTGTTTCTAACCTAAAATGTTAAACTAGTGATTATGATAAACAATATCGATGCATTTGATACAAATTCAGTTCGTAAAAACGATGATCCTGTTTGCATAATGTGCGCTTATTCCTCTGGATGTCGATAACATTTCAAAGAACTAAATATCTTCTAAGCGCTGAGATTCCATAATTTCAACCAATTTCTCTCGTCGATTTGGTGGGATCTTTATAAGAAGTCTGTTTTGTTTATCACTCCTCCCAAAGATGCCCATTACTTTTTTGTTATCTCTCTTCATTACTAATTCTACCCCTCGATCTGAGGCTGTGATTTTTTCAATTTCGGGCCATAAATGCTGCCAGTTAACCTGAATAAGAAAAATTATAAAGTTTAATTAGTGTAAATATTACACCATATCAGATATTGTGCTTACCACCCAGTGCCCAAACAAGTCATTTTTGGTAATGTAAATAACTCGATGATTGGAAATTATCAAATTCTCTTTTTTCCTTATGATAACTTCACGATGTACATAGGTATCCGTCGTCGCATATTTACCTTTCTCGATTTCCCTAAAAAGTGCATCAAAATTAAATAAAACATAACGAATTGAATTAAATATTCAGTTTACAATAGTGCTTACCTGAATATTTGGTTGCCTTTTGCTTCCGCACGACAATAGGGTCGCAAAACCGCATCAAGACGAATGAAGCGTGGTGCACGTAAACGTTTGTCATCCTCTTTTGATTCAGCGGCACGTTTTACTGCGCCAAAGCTATCACTAGCGAAATCTACAACACCTGCTGTAGGTCGAGTGACTAAGCCTATAGCACCTTTTCCCAGACCTTTAAAGAATCCTTCAACTCCTTCTTCTTTGGCGCCAGCAACAGGTTTGGTAACTACACCAGTAACACCATCAACAAATCCCTAACCATAAATAATTATGTCTATTATTTCAAAATTTATTACAAAGATTATTTCTCAATACCATAACAAGGCCTTTGCCACTTCGCGCAATGCCTTGCTGGAAGTTTTCAGGTTTTTTGTTAATATTACGTTGTCGCTTTTTCTGATAATCTTCATCGAAAGTAAGACTTGCTATTCCTTTGCCCAAAGCGCCAGTTATTCTTAGGAAATATGAAAAAAAATTAGTTTTAAGGTTTATAATTAATTATGATGTTGTATACTTCGAAACTGCTCCAGCTGCACCTCCTACGGTATGTCCAAACAAAGATTTCACACCTAAAACCAGACCCTCAGCAAATTCGCCTGGACCTTGAATAGCACCCTTAAGAAAATAATTTATTATTAATTATTACTTGACTTGTTTGATTTGGTAATTACTTACCTGAAATGGTTCATAGAACAAATCACCAACTCCTTTTTTCAAACCGACAACCAGACCATATGGATTACCCAGCACATCCAGTCCTAAAACGAGCACATAAAGTTGCTTTAGACCTTGACCAGCGTAGTGCGTTGTAATCTCAGAAGTTAACTGTTGTTGTGTAAAGAATTGGAATTCGCGTTCGAAGAATGCTAGACGGAAGACGACATCATTTACGTCCGTCAAAGTCACACCAATACCCTGTACCAATGTTGCCAATACTCCAGGTAATGGTATAGTATCTGAACCAGCCATTGAAAAACTTAAATGTATTTTTAATGGACCCAAATGCAAATTATCATAGAAATGTTTTTGTTGTTCTAAGGAGCGTGTTTGAACTAGTTCCCATAGTGGTTTTGATATTGCGTCCACATCAGCATTAAACAGTTTTGCCCTTTGCTCATCATTAAGATCTGTAGTAAATAACTCAGCAATTGCAGCAAGGAATACTAAGTCCACTTTTAAATGAAATTCTTGAATAAGTATAATCGCGTATTTATATTGCTTCACTGTTGAATTTGGTATAATTCTTTCAACAATGCTGCATTCAATAAAAGGCTTCAGTGTAATAGTTTTGGCAACACTCTTTGGTGGTGGCACAGCTGTTAATACAACGGGGAAAATACAATCTCGTAACTGATTATCCATTTGTATTTTATTTAATTTAACATGTAATTGTGTTTGGAATGGTGATGTATTCATGTTCACCCATATGCCGGGATAAAAAGTACGTTGTATTATTCTTGGAGGCGTTGTTTTTAATACCATATTCTCAAAATCAATCTATATCATCAAAAACAAAAACAAAAAAAAATACATAATTAATACTAAAGAATCACATATATTATATATATTAAAATTTTAAATTTAAGTGTTTTATGTTTTGTGAATGACTCAATAATAACTCAATATACGTTAATGTTGTTTTTAATTTGAACTTCAAAGTATTATCAAATGTTAAATATGTTGACATAAATCAAATAATAAATAAATTATTCAGTTTCGATTTTACAGCATATATTGAGTCTTAACACTGATTTATGTGTGCTTTAAGTCACTAAAGTTGCAGACATATCTTTTCCTATTAAATTCAAATATTTTTAAGTGCTCACAATTCAATCATGTCATGATGCATTAATTAAGAATATACATATAAACTATCGAGTCATTTCGTGGGGAAAGAGGTTTCAGTCTGTCAGTTCTCCCTGGCTACGTGCCTGACATTAGCTAAACTATTTACTATATAATTTTATGTATCTTAAACTATGCTTAAATTGTTTATATAAAATTGGTCCTTAATGTTTTAGACTAGATCGATATTAAACAAACAACTATAATAAATGTGGATTTTAAAAGTCTTAAATATTACCAAAATCATATTCAACAAGTATCACTTTACTAACTAAGCATAACTAAGCATAGAAATGTGGTTCTATATCTTAATAATTTATATAAAAGCTAAGTTACTTAAACATAATTTTATGTTTAAGTTAAATCGACAAAAATAGATTAATACAACTTTTAAATTTGTATTCAATTTAATAATTAATGGAAAAACTACTGTACCGTAATCCCAAAATACCTCAAAGAGCCCAACAATTGACTTGCGTTTAAATTTAAAAAATTTTTTATTATTAACCTCTTGCTTGATATCCAAAAAGTATTGAGATTCTTGGTTAACACTTTTTTCCAGCAAATACTTCTGATATTGGCCTTCAACTTGAGCAGTTTCATCTATGTTCATCTGTTTAAAACGTTTTTTATCTTTTTTAGACTCCCATATAATACCTGAAAATTTATTTTACAATATATTTATTAAAGAGTAAGTTAAAAACTAAAATTTTTTTATCTACTCACCTGAACTTTTTATGCCCATGTACATAATATCTACACCTTTTTCATTATTTATAACAGATAAGCCGATACCTTGCAGACGCAACATAATGGACTGTGTAATAGTTTGTAGTTGTGCACTTGTTTCAGATCGAGAAACAATAGATTTATTTTTTGTGAAAAGTATAACACGTTGTAGACCATCCAAAAATGAAACCCAATATGTAGTTGTATTATTATGTAACCTATTTCAAATGATAAATATTTTATTATATCAATTTATAATAAAAAACATCAGAATCTTTTACTTTATTTCTCCACAGTCGTCACGTCTCAAATCTGATACAACCTCATTTTTTCCCATTACTATATTTTTCTCACCGGCTGGATTAGCCCAAGTAAATAGAAGTAAACTTAGTGGAGATACGGTTATTATTTTATTTTGAAGAGTTTTTTCGTAAAAGGCAACATTATCATTTGTGTGGTTAATGAAAAGTGCTGGTGCATCTCCCGGATTATATTGGGTAAATATTATATAAACACCTCCCTCAGTTGCTTGAACATCAACATTTATTCCACCGACCTACGTTAAAGGAAAGAGATATTTAATTATTATATATTACTGTAATTATTTATATGGTTTAAAATATTTATTGAATTATAAAAATTGTCTTTTTTCCTGATATTCTTATAAATTTCTTCTGAACTCTGATTTGAACAAGAGTGATACGATACTCTTTAGTATATATAGTTAGTCAGAAATAAAAGCTGAGAGAGTGCTGATCTTCACCATGTTACTGCCAGATTTCAAGATTTCTGTACATGTTTGGCTAAAACCAGAAACTTTTTCGCATGTCAATTTTTCATAGCGTTCTAATATACTAGAACTATTACTCAATTATTATCCACTCAGGTAGTCGAATAAAATGACTATAGAAGACTCTCAAAAGTCTTCTACTTCACAAGCAGGTCCTAACGGGTTACAACAACAACTATAGACGATTAAAATAACTACATTTTTTAAAACTAAATAGTGTTACAAAAATAAGTAAAATCATAATATATTGTAGTTCATTGGTATCACAGGTTAAGAGCTGCGAAGCGCAATCTGTGGCTTTAGTAAATACGCTATTTTATTGATGGGATATTCATTATAAGTATAACGACATTATAATAATTGTTTTAAGATTATAATTAATAATTTGTATATAAAAACTTTTTTCTCATAATCTTATTTGAAAATAATTACCTTATCTTTGTATAACTGCAGCAGACAACATTGTGCTTCAGCATAATTAAAAGGTACAGTTGTTATTCCATTGACCTTAGCTACCATCAAAAAGTCAGAACCAGATTTTGGCCAAATTGCAGAACATGAACCGGGTGCAACCTAAATATAAATAAAATCGTATTAAATAAATTTCATTTAAGGTATTTTAAAAAGATTTGCTTTTCAATAGAATTTAATTAATTATATGTTTTTAAATTTATGACATATACTCGTTTGTTTGAGGTAAAAGCAATTTATATATGTCTTAAAAAATTTTACCTTATTCCAATTATCTGCAGGACGATTGAGTTCTTGTAGTTCAATTTCAAAATCGCAATTATTAACCGCATTATAGAATGGTATAAATGTGATTTGTTTAGTAAGAGAATTTGTTGTTAAGCTATTATGCACGCCAATCTATAATATATTTAAACTCATTATATGCATTACAAAAACAAAAAATTAAATAAAAACTGTATCTGTAAGTACCTGATATTTTTCATCTGGACAAGTACAAGTTACAGTACCATTTGAACCTGCTATATCTAATGGTATTTTATCACTCCAATCTCCACTATCAACTCGCACTGAGATAGCCTTCTTATCAAATAGGGATTTGGCAGGCGAAAAAAGTATTGGTCCTTTATACTCTGGAGGATGGAATAGGACATCCACAGTTTCTGTATTCAAGTTATAACTAAGCATTAGGCCACTTTTATTTACTAACCAAAATGGGCTAAATATGGTAGCAACCAAACTATCGTGTAAAGTTTCATAACTAAAATATACAAATAATATATATAGTAAATATATAGAATTGAATAATATTTGTCATTATATATGTAAAAACATATAAAAGATAAAATTATTAAACAACAATACTAACCGAACACACAAGTCAATTTCCATTTTACTTGGGGAATCGAAAGCGGTAAATTTCCATATAGCTATATCCTTTATATTCTGATCTGAAATGGATGTTGTACAAGACCAGTCTTTTTCCAAATAATCCATTAACTATTGTAAAAAATAAATTGTATAAATAAATGAAAATTAAAATTTATTATTTTATTATTGGTAATAATAAAAATAATTGTTTTGAAAATACTAAAACTATTTGTTTATTCAAATTTATATATATTTAAAAAAAACAAGTAATTTTAATAAATTACTTACTTTTACAATCAAAAAACTGGAATTATCTCGTTTTTTACCAGAAAACTTAAGTGTAGGTAAATGCAAAACATCGCCTGGTTTAACTTCTTTCTCACCATAGTCTAGCAAATCTTGTTTCATAATGCTTTTTTCTTTATAATTCTCAATAATGGGTGAAGCCTGGCTAGATCTAGATGAATTGGCAACATTACAACCCAAAACTGATACTTTTATATTAATAGGTAAAGAATTATGCATATACAACGGTGGGCGTAAGTGTATTGTATAATAAGCACTTAATAATTTATATTTATTTGTGTTTTCATAGAACACTTCAGTTTTCTCTCGAACCGCATTCATATAAAATGGTTCGAAAGTATTAAGAGGATCACATTGTATCTGACGAGAGTAATTCAAATCTGTTGGACAATCATTCCATTTGATGCCCTGAACGGAGCATTTATAACCCTAAACAAAATATATAAAAATATAAAATTATGAATATATAAATAAATAAATAAATAATAAATATTTCACAAGTATATTTTGGTTAAAATTTATGCTTCAAATAATATTTAAACTATAAGAAACTTTAGCCATTTCAGAGTAATTGATATTCTTAATACGAGTACTTGTACTCGTATTGAGTGAGCATCATATACCCGAACACTTTGAAGCATTAATTAAAAATTTTTATATACAGAATTGTTCATATATAAAAATTAGAGATGCAAAAGTTGTTTTATTACAATTACAATTTAAAGGAAAATAAAATAAAGTTACCTGTAAACAGAAAAATAATTCCTTTGTTTCAGAATAAATTCCATGTAATGGTATATGAAAAACATCATGGGGCTGTATTTCTCCTATGAAACTTTTGTCAACCGAATTAGGTTTAGTACGATGAACTTGCAACGGAATCGAGAAGTGATTAAAAACCTTAAATAATAAATAATAAGTTTGAAATTAAAATATGAAAAACTAAAGTACCAAATTTTATACTTAGCCTACAATTAGTATTTAACTTACGCTGACAACGCCGTGTATATTAATTTTTGTTGTGCCATACTCCGATTTTACTTCAGAAATTAAGCCCCATGGATCTTGATGTACGTCTTTATACAAAGCAAAGTAACGCGTATCGGATTTTATAACTGGAAGCAAAATTTCCTTTTCAATGCCACCAATCTAAAAAAATTATTTATTATTATACATGAAAACATACACTTATAGTTGTATATCAAAATCAATATTTATATACGAGTGTATATTAACTCCAAATAATAACTAAATCGTTCTTATAACTTAAATATTTAAAATAAGATTATAAAGGTTTTTATGCAATAATAAAGATGTAAAGAACTATATTGGTTCGAAATTAATTATTTAGATTAAATCAACTAAGTTTTAAGATTCTATTTGATCCATTGCAATCCACAGCCCTTTAATCTTCAAATATGATGTTTTTAATTTCATATTTTTAACTTTTCTAACTTATTTAAAATAAAGCACTAATTTCGATAAATAAATTTATTACTTCATACCTTAACATATAAATTATATTCTTCATCTTCCTCTGTAGTAAGTGTAGACAGGTCTTTAGTTTGTAAATACACACGTCCATTGGGAGATATGGTACAATCTTTTATTTCATTGAGCGAAAAATTATTATCTATGCTCTCGGTCTGATATAACACTGCAGAAATGTTCGGTTTTGTAGCTCTTGGAGTGTGACATTCATGTAGTGTGAATATTCCGCGTCTAAAATTAATTGTTATATTAAAGCCTGTATCATTTTCAACTACATATGGTGCAATAATATCAGGTTTAGTTAAACCAGTCACATCCATTGCCTGAGCAAATGCTTCGTTAAGGCTAGGTATTAGATTTAGTAAAGTTTTAGTTACAGTCAATTCTAAATTTTGTTCAGATTGAACTGTTATTATTTTAGCATCTTCTATTGATTCTTCACTTTCATTAGATTTATTTTCAATTTTCATTGAAAAGCTCAAATCCCAAGGCAAGTATTCAAGTTCTCCATCAGGTTTAATATGTTCATTTAATTCAATAATCGGCTCCCAAGCACCAAACGATTGATTATAATAATCCATATTTAAACAAAGTGACCCATTAACTCTTAAAGCTGAACTCCAATCACTAACGACTGCTTGTAGCCGCATATCAAGCGATATAAGTGGTGTAGTATAATATCCAATACCCATTTCTAAAACAATGGTAATACAAGGCACCTCAACAACACATTTCTCAGTTTTTGGGATACGTATTTCATTTTCCGTTATTTCTAATGCCTCCACAGCGGTGTCTTTAAAAATAAATATAAATACAAAATACAAATTATTTAATAACAATGTATTACCAGGTTTAAAGAACCAATAGTTTTTCTTCTTAAATGGTTTCTGTTCCCAAATATCGGTGTAGTCAGGTTTTTCGATTTTCAAAGCATTCTTTTCAGCATTATCAGTTTGCAGAGTTTTTAAAGCTTTATTTATAAGTTCAATTGTTGCAGGTGAAATATTAATAATTATTTCACTTAATTTTAAACTTATGTGCAGCCCTTCATGTTCAGGTGTAGAGCCTTGTAAAGTTATCACACATGGATGTATAATATAATGTTTAGTTGCTTCACGTCTTTCGGGTTTGAAGGAGCACAGGTACATTTTTAATGACTGTATTTCCCCATTAATAATTTGTTTTTCACCAATTGCGCGGTAATTTAAATTAGCTTCCATCTAAATTAAAAACAATTTAGGTAAGTTAAATTGAATGTACTTTATTAAACATACATTAAATATAATGGCACTGGTATTTATATTCTCCAAGCTTTCAATTAGTATAATGTCAGGTTGATCAATATGAATCATTAAACTAACTTTGTTCTCTTTATAAATGTCGTTTTCTTTTACAGGCACTATTTGTTAAATAAATATACAAATATGTTAAGATAAAATTTAAGAAAAGAAGAAATTTATTTATAATCTACCAGCAGTTTGCTTTGCCACAACTCCCGGCTTAACTTCAGCGATTGGTTGAACATTTTTACTTTCTTCGGGCAATTCAAAGAAATGTGATAATTTTAATAGAAAATCAATGCATAAGATTAAATCAAAAGAGGAAACTCGTACTTCAGCTATTTAATAAAGTTACATTAGTTTAAATATTTCAATTTCAATTAAGTATCATAGCCATACCAACGGAATCAGCTTCTCTTATTATAGCGGTAACATCAACCATGTAAGAACGGTTGTTTTCATCACACTCACTTGGAAAGACATGAGGGTCTTCGTGTTTCCAATTTTTACGGCCCAGATATCTTGTGATTTTACTTTTTGTATTTTTACGTTTATCATCAAGTTGAATGTTGCACAATACTATTGATGTACTCAATGTGCCGTCTATTAATTTTTTGCCTTTTACTGACAAAAAATAAATTCCAAATTCGGCTAAACTGTCACCATTGTCTAATGTTATTTATTTTTGATAATAAAAATATTATTATAAGGTTTTATTTTACTAAAAACTTAAAATACCAAAATGTAATGCTGCTTGCACGCCATCGAACTGGAAATTGAACATCAACTGCGCATATATTTTTGGTATGTCGAGCACACGTTTAGCATTATCGGTTGGGGCGGTGGATTTATGACTAGGTGACTCATTTGGTTTATGAACCTCTACAGTAGTTACTGATGGTTCGATATCATCATCATTATCAACTATTTCGTTCTGCCCCTCCGTCATATTTTGATTTAATATAGACATAACTAGGGTATAGTCATCTTTAAATAGATTTAACTAAAAGTTTTAAAAAGCAATTAATTTTTACTACTACAATTAATTTTTAATTGTATTGAATAATCGTACTTACTGTAATAGATTTTAATCTGCCAGCTAAATTTATTTCTGGTAGTTCTTTATACCAACTAAATGATAAATTCCGTTTAACATCAAGTGTAAAGCTTACTGGGTCCAAAATATTTATACCAGTCTTTACACCATAAGTCGCATCAACATCTATATATAATATGCAATTAGAGGAAACATTTTGTAAATAATATTGATAAAACACACCATCAAAGTTTCTTACCATCATGTGTAGGAAATATGCTAATTATGGATGCTTTACCGTATTCATCAACTACTGATGCTTTGTAAACCTTCATACTTCGCATTTCAAGTTTAATATCATCCAAAACTGCTGGACTACGTTCGTCATTATTTACTTCAAGTTCGCTTGTTGTATTCGAAAGCAATAAATAACCCAAATCCAATACAATTGCATCTGTACTTTTCGAATTTACAGGGACTACAATAATGGGTGCTTTTATTTTAATATTTAGTTTTATACGAGTGGCCTTCTCATAAGCATCTAGAGCATTGTTTTTTGCCTGCTCAGCTGCAGCCGCACTAACGTTGGCTATAGCCTGCTCGGCAGCTTGAAAATTATGTATGAAATTCTAAAATTAAACATATAGAATTAATTAAAATAAGTTAACATAAAAAAAAATAAATTTTTTATTCAAATAAATGTATTGCTATTTACTTTTATAGAAATTGAATACATATATTTATATAGTGTTCACTAATGCAATAAAATAAATATGGGAGGTAAGTATTTTATAAGCAAGAAATATTTAAATATGACTGCCAAAAACAACTTGTGGAGAACACGTGTTAAACCTTATGTATCACGACGTCCATCAAGAATAGAGCAACACAATTGCCGTTATACAGCGGCGACAACTGGTAAGAGGGCACTTTTACGGCTTCTGTCATGCTTGTAACTGGATTGCGGTGTTACTGCAAAGCACACATCAGAAGTTGTTTTTCATATCCGATATTGGTAATAAAGGATTTTAAATTCCATTCTTAGCCTATTCTCCTTGAAGCAGTTAACTTGTCCCAATAATTTGTGATATATCAATGCGTTCACACAAAGTGCCTAGGTGATTTGTGGCTTCATGTTAAACGCGTAGCTACTAGTATCTAACAATCTATCTACATTAAAGCGAGCGACAATTCATTGCCCCAAGAAACAATAAAAAAATTGTATGGATTAATTTCATTTTTTCGTTTCTTGGATCAGCGAAATGGTCTCTTGCGATATTTCCATTTGAGTAATAAATAACCTGTATATGAGTACACTTCATATCTGAATTAAGGATCATACAATTTAATGTACACAAAATTATGTAGGCGAAATCTCATATTGATTGTTATGGATTAATTTTAAACATAATAAACATAATTTATACTTACCAAAACAGATGTCACGAACCAATTTAAAAAGACAATACGCATCCCACCAATTTCCACATTTACTTTCATGTCATCAGAATTGTAAGCGCTTGTTTCGTCCAAGTTAAACAAAACTAGTTGACATTTTAGCGCATTTTTCCCAACAATTGAAAGTATCTACAGTGCCGAAATAATAATTTTATTATTTGCTATAATAAATTTTTAAATACATTATACTTACGCTGGTATGAATAGTATGCGGATTTAGATCTTCAACATGTATATCTTTTAGTCCCACTTTTACCTCGGTATACGAAGATTTCATCACAACACCAGCGGTAAAGTTTTCAACTTTTAATGTTGCTAAACCACGTGTACGAGAGCTTAACATTACGACTACTTGATGTAAATTGGCTACAATATGCATTTTAATACTATCCACAACTTTTCTTGATCGACTTTTTTTTGTACGTTCAGTAACTATTTTAGTTCCTACTTCTTCCGAGTCCTCAGCAATAGTATCAAGTTTATTAGGAATAGGAGCTGGTTCTCCAGCTGTTGCAATACGATCTTTCGGTTTTCCATCATCGTATGCTTCTAATCTTTTTTGTAGCGAGTTATTTATTTCCATTAATTTAAGTAAACATTCTAAATGAAGTAAAACTTTTAGAGTTGAAAAGTTAACTGTGACCTTAGCTTCAGTGGAATTATGCTTAGTACTGAATTCCGGTGACTTTTTATTAACTGAGGTAAATGACACCGTTAGCAAATATGTGAGTTCTTCGCTGAATTGAGGTGTATCAATTACAGGATATTCTATTAATTTATAATTTTCATTGCTAAATTGTGTTAATTTTATAGCCCCAAGTCTAGAACAAATAATTAATTAAATAAACAGATTTAAATATTTTATAACTATATAAAAGAAGAAATATATTAAATTATGAAGATAACTTATACTTACTTTGCATTCACAGTCATTTCGTAAGTAAGCTGGGTCATATCGCACTCTAATTGTAAGATTTCAAGTGCAAGTATTTTTTGTAATCGTGAAACGGATTGTATAGTATATGCATCTGCGAATACCTCCATGTCATCGGTACTAGGTTCTTCAGGCGGAGTTCCAAAATGAGTTGATTCTGATCTTGAAGCAATAGACGATGTATTAGACTTATACAATACAACGCGAAATTCCTTTAATGCAAAATTAACAACTAAATCGGTACTTTGTACTAGATCATCCTTCACTTGCGGCGCATTAACTCTTATTGGCTTCTTTTTACGGGATTCTGCGTTAAGGAAACTCGATACAGATTGTAGAGAGGCAGTGCTTACTGCTTTAAGTAACGGCTTGGCTTCAATGTCTTCATCCGGCATTGGCAAACTTTTAAAAATACCTAATGCTTCAAAAACCCGATCTTCACTTACATCAATATTTATACCGGGCAACAAAATTTCAACTTTGGTTTTCGGTAAACGTGGATCATCATGAAATAAACACACACTAGCTTTAACAACAATTGACGTAGGTAACAGTACATGCATATCTGAGCTCGCAGCCATTTCAAGAACACTTTCCCAGTCTTCCTCTTCTTTTACAACTAAAATCTAGAAAGAAATGGTTATCTAATTAGAATATAGTGTATACAAAAAACTTTTATTCGAAATCAAGTGTGAACATTGTAGGTAATTTATAAATATTTATTTAATTATGTTACTATATTTTAATTTTAAAATATATGAAAAATATTTGCATAATCAGAATTTAAACATATTATAGTATTTACCTGCATGCTTTGAAGTAAAACCTTATAATTATCGTATGAGTGCGCTAGGACAACTTCCATAATTTTGTCTTGGTCTGCGCCAGATTGAGACAAGGCGTGTACATCATACTTGGAAGATCTTCGCGGTTGTGATGTTATATGTACGTCACCCATGCTAATGACAATAAGAGATTTACTATTTGGAATATAAGTACCGGTTTCTGGAATTATGATGATATTTGGCAGAAACTTTATATCTAACTCCATAATTTTATGCTGATCAAGCATATACTGCATTCCAGTGGCTGAGCGTTCTTTAAAATCGGCCATTCTAACACTAGCAGCACCTTCTAATTCTGATAGATTCACTGATTTTGGTGGTTTAAATTCCTTTAAAAGCTTTAAAATTGTTTCAGCATCATAAACAATTTGTAATGGTCGTGCCAAAACATTTACACGTTGATCACATAACTCATCTATTGGAGCAATTTCAAACAGCACATCTAATAAATTAAGTTCTTCTGTTACCTTTGAGGTAATTAAAGTTGGAATAAAATCATCCCTTTTTAAACCAATTATATTTAACTCCTTAACGCCCGCTGTTACGCTAGAGACGTGAAAATTATTAAATTAAATTTAATACAAATTTATTTTATTTACGTACCTCAAACCTCCTGATGCTGGACGTTGTCTTACATTGCAAGTTGCCATTGATACATGGAGTAACATTAATGTTTCAAGTATACTACCACTTAAATCTTCTTTACTACTATTTAGTTCTTTATAAAGACCTAATTCAAATGCTGTTAATCGGAAATTTAATTTTACTGCCTCATAATATTTTGGAATTTCCAATGGTACAAAATTATCAGTATAACCAATTGTTTCATATAATTGGTTTTTTTCTTCACTACTCATGGCATCTTCTAATGATTTAACTGCAAATAGTAAACAGAATAGTAAGTACAAACAGAATAACATATTTAAAACAATAATTAATATTACCGAAGTTCTTAGGCTCCTTATCGTCATCATCTTTATTACCACCTCCAAACCAACCGCCAAACCAGCCTGATTTCGCGACAACTTTGGTTTCTTCCTCTTCCTTCTTTTGTTTTTCCGTATCTATTTGAATACGTTTGCGGATTAATATAATATTAAATAAATCCAATTTTTTTTCCAAGACACTGCAAGTTTCAACAAGTTCAGAAGAAGGTCGCGAAGTAAGAGATTTTTGTTTATATGACTGAAAATTTTAAATATATGCTTAAAAACATTTATTTAATTAATAAGTTATATTAAATAAACTACACGCATAATTATATTAATTAATATTTAACATATTTATTAACATTATAACATTATAATAATGAGTTCAAATGCATACAAAAAATTTTTTTATTATTTTAAGAGAGAGTTAAATAGTTAGTTCTATAAAGCTATCAAAATCCGTTGTTAAAGCGGTGCGTCCGTGAGATTGGAAATGCTATACTCCATAAGTATGGTCATATTTAATTGAATTAATATCAATTACAAAGTAAACCACCTTCAATAACCATATCGATCAAACGTGGACTAATAGCACTCCATACCGATGCAGTATCTTCTTCGAGACCTAGGTTGACTTTCAGCAAGGTCCTCAATAGGCCTCCGCCTAATTAACTTATATCCCAGGAGGAACGTAGTCTTCCTCGTGTACCAAAAACTGTCCTAGCTCAATTAAGATCAGGATATAGTCATGTGCCAAACAGTTACTTGTCACGCATAAATGTGTGCCCAAACTGCAGCTTTACCCCCTATGACGTCGCCAACTGTTTTCTTGCTCCAATGCACATACTGATTTAAGACCAATCGATCTTTGGACTCATCCCTTTGAGGTAGCTAGGTTTCTTCGACTGGACCTTGGTTAGTTTTAATTATATCGCCTCCTCCCCCTCTTCATTTATCCCCTGAGCTATCCCCTGAGCTAAGTATAGAATTGTTATTCTCTTAATTGCAATGGAGGATTCTCAATATATTGATTGATTTAAAGTAAGATTTTAACTTCAGAGTAATGGAAAAAATGGAGAAAATGGATTATTTCTACCTCATACTCTTATAGGTAAAACATACTGTACATGTATTCCATAATTCCATATTCTATTTATATAAAATTTAACACCAACCTTAGAATAATTTGCACATAACTGTCTGTGTTCGTGAATATGTTCCCACGTCCAATATCTATTCCGTTTCTTTATTTGTACTTCTAATACAGCGGTAATAGCAAATTTCCACCATTCCTTGTAGTTATTTTTGTAAGCTATTTAAATTAATTTAACATTTCAATTTATAATAATTTACAATTTCAAACATTAGAAATATATTTACGTTTATTGAAAGGTCTATATTTTCTGTAAGGTGCGCCTAATTGTAAGCGATTTATATAATCACCCAATTTAAGTACGTACTGAAATTGTTTGTTTGTTAACGCAATGCCAATACCATCCATCTCTAAGAATAAGTCGATTTTTGGAGATTGATATGGTGGATGACCATTTTCTGGATTCATGTTTAGTTTAAGTTTTGCCATTGAACTGATAGGATTCAAAACTGTAAATAAGATAAGTTAGGTAAATGAAAATCTATAAATATTTATTTCTTACTGAATGTATAATGCAGTGGGGCTGAATTCTTTTGTGCAATATGATTTCGAAACAAATTAGGCATATCATCTATCTTGGTTTGTGTGTAGAGTATAGCATTGCAATTCATATACAGTGACAAAGAATTTAATTCTGCCACTTTAAAAACACATCTAACATCGGATCCAGCAAAGCCTCTCTCCCAGTTTAAATCAGTAGTATATGTCTCTAAGTCCTTTAATGTTACACCAAATGAAAATGGCCTACCAGTTGTGATACAGTCTTCATATCGTATATGAATATTCGATATTTTCACTTGGATATTGTTTATAACAACAGCTATCATTCGCTCAATCATTGTGGAATTAGCCTGATTGTTTTCGTTTGCTAAATTTAAAAAATTTAATTATAATTTATTTTAATTTATTATTGAAAAATAAGGTTATGTTTATTTACCCATTTGGAGTTGTTTTTTAAAAGACTCTTCAAGAGTCTTTAAAGCTGATTGTTTCACATGAAATTCACGCAATTGTTCTGCTTCTTCGCTATATTGGCCTAATTCCCTTGGTCCCAAGAGCAAGTACAAATCCTCTAATTCTATTGTCAGTGGTTGGGAAAAGATTTTGCTTATCTGCAGATTGATGCATAATTTTCCTATTAATTTTAAACATGAGTGCATTTGTGCATTTTTAAATTTAATAAATTATTTACCTATGTGGCTGTATAACAAATTAAAAGGTGCGTCGAATTGTTTTAAAATTACTGGATTTAGTTTTAAGTCTGTGAGGACAGCATTTACTAGAAAAAAATATAAAAAAAATATAAATATATTAATCATTGCATTAAACGTAAATTTAAAAAGAATATAATTTATTTAATAATTATTAAACATATAAAATATAGACATTGTTATATATATATAACAATTTTTAAAATCGTTAAAAAAAATTAAAATTTTTTAAATTTTAATATATATAAAAAATATAAAAATTGTTTATACTTTTAGTAAAAAGTAACTAATGTATAAGGTTTTATCTATATTGTTCTATTTAATAAAATACAAACTTATCACACATTCTGCAAATAAATTAACCTATATCGTACAACACCTGATGACTTACAGAACCTTACATGACTTATTAAATTGTATTATTATTTTTCCAATTAATCTAATCAATACTTATCAATGAATGTGAAGAATATTAAGATCTTAAAGTGCTATTCTGAAACAGCTTGACATCAATTACAACTATTATGATTCAGTTAAGAAAAATTATGACTTTGTTATTATAAAAATCTTAAAGTTATGTGAAAAACTGTTTTGAGATTTACTTGATATTAAAACTGGGTGGAACGGTTCAGAAAAATTATGAAAACTAATGAAGTACATTAAGAAAAGTAAGACTGTACTTATAAGCTGCAATGTCCAATGATCAAGAACAAGAATAAAAATTAAAGTATATCAACTATTTATTTAAATATATTATAATATATTAAATATTGTTAATATTTAAAACAATTAAAAAAATTCTAATTACAATCTTGAAAATGATATAATCTAAAAAATTTAATGCATTCAATAGTCAGGAAACTCACGAGTACCTCCAAGATGTAATAGTTTTAAAAAAAATTTTTTCGCAGTTTTATTGTAACAACTTCATTTTAAAACGCAATTTAATGGAATAAATAAAAATAATTAAGTTATATTTAATTAAGAAACTAAATTGCCATATCAACTTAAGATAAAAAAAATATATTTTGCACGCAGCATATACATATTAGAGAGAAAAGCGACGTATGGTTACAGGTGTGCCATAGAAGTTTTAGGTTTTGTTAAATAAAGAAAAAAATATGAACTTAAATATACTACACGCACTAAGTATTATAGTTATAAAAAACTTTTTCTAGCTCTTCATTACTACTGGTCGTAAACAACAAAATAAATTGTAAAAATAGAAAAAGAGATTAAGTAGCACGTACATCCTTAATAATACTATCTATATATAATTACGCTAACATAAAAGTTTGTTACCCCGTTTTAACTGTGTTGCCGTTGACATATATGGATAAAATTTATACCGTTGGAAAGGTGAAGACGTGCAGAAGAGCACAACGTTATTTTTTCGCATGTACGTTAACGGAAACACAGGTAAAAATGCGTTGGCGTAAATTTTGCGACTACAACAACAAAATACATGTGTTTTTCAAAGTTTTTTTTTGTGACGAATTGTTAATTGTTTACGGTGGATTTGTGTGTGCGATTTTTTTCCACTTTTGGAAAAAAGTGGACTTTGTGTGTTTGGACTTTGTGTGTTTGGACTTTGTGTGTTTGGACTTTGTGGATTCTGTTACAATCAGATTTTTAAAGCTCATTAAATTTCAAATATTGTTTGTGAATAAAAAAAACGCATTGAAGTGGAAATATCCTTTGATATCAATCGTTTTATTTGCATTGTGTGATAGTTAAATTTTAATTGTGATAAATTTTAATTTTGATAAATTTTAATTGTGATATATTTTAATTGTGAAATGTGGATAGTTAAGGTTAATGAGTTTGAAATTTTTAGATTTATTTCAAGTGTATTGTGTGATAGTTAAATTTTAATTGTGATGAATTTTAATTGTGAATTGTGTGATAGTTAAGGTTAATTAATTGGTTGAATCGACATTAACAACACTTCAATTCGAGAGATATTCATTTTGTACAATGAAAGAACATTATGATAGAGTATGCAATGCACAAAAAGAGATTTGTATGGCAATTATCGTGAATCGTGATACAGATATACGAAGATATAATATTTACGACTATAGATGGTGAACCACCATTTGAGAGAAATATGATATCTTTTTTAAAAACAAATGGTGTAGTTAAGAATGTATTAGTATTAGATTCTGCTTTGGAACCATTGGCATATCCTTTACTATTCCCAAATGGAGATTTTGGTTGGCACGTTAATATATCGCATAACGTGCAACATAATTCTAATGGTAGGCAGATTCGAAATAAAGTTACAATGTTACAATTTGCATGCTTCAGATTTGCAATAAGGGATCAATTTAGCTTTTTGCATAAATCGCAAAAACTATTTTTGCAATACATTGTTGATATGTATGTGAGAATAGAAGGATGTCGACTACATTTTATAAGACAGAATCAAGTAAATTTGAGGGCAGATGTGTATAACAATATTAGTGATTATTTGCAAACGAATCAAGTAGGAGATGGTAGCTTAGGTCGTAAAGTGATTTTGCCTTCATCCTTCACTGGGTCTCCGAGAAACATGTATCAAAATTACTTAGATGCAATGTCAATTGTTCAGTACTTCGGCAAGCCATCGCTTTTTGTTACAATGACTTGCAATCAGAATTGGGCGGAAATTGTATATAATATTGATCCTAATGAATCATCTCATTTCAGGCCTGAAATAGTTGTGCGTGTATTTAAATCGAAGTTAAAAGAACTCATTTCTGACATTTGGAATAAATATATTTTTGGCAAAGTTGAGGCTCTTATATATACAATCGAATTTCAAAAAAGAGGTTTGCCTCATGCTCACATTTTGATAACTTTATGTGAAAATGACAAAATTGTCGGGCCGGCTGATATTGATAAAATAGTTTGTGCAGAGATACCGGATAAAAATTTGCAGCCAAAATTACATGAATTTGTTGTCAAACACATGATGCACGGTCCATGCGGTGTTTTGAATCCAAGCTCTGTATGTATGCAAGATGGAAAATGTTCAAAACAATTTCCAAAGGATTTTGTACAATTAACGAAAGAATCAGTTAATGGTTATCCGTTGTATAGGCGGCGCGATAATAATGTTTCCGTTGATGTTAGAGGAAAGTCTTTAGATAATCGTTATGTCGTTCCATACAACCCGTATTTGTTTGCAAAATATAATTGTCACATTAATGTCGAGGTGTGCATTTCCGTCAAAAGTATTAAGTACATATATAAATATGTGTATATAAGGGTTTTGATAGTGCAACTGTTTTAATTCAAAGTGAAAGCACAAACGAAAATGACTAACAAGTACAAGTTGAAGTAGATGACGTTAGAAATTTTTTGAATGGTCGATATGTGGGATCAACTGAGGCTATGTGGCGAATATATGAATTTCCTATGCATTTTCAGTGTCATATTATAATTCGTCTTGACATTCATTTGCCACAAAGACAAAATATTATATTTCGCGAAGGCCAAGAAAGACAAGCAGTACAAAATCCTAAGCTTACGAAGCTATTAGCTTTCTTTCAATTGAATCAAAGTGATTCATCTGCTAATCAATATACGTATATAGAAATTTCATTGCATTATGTTTGGATTGATAGTAGAAAATCTTGGCAAAAAAGACAACGAGGAGGAGATAAAATTATTACTCGGATGTATATGGTGTCTCCCAAAGAAATTGAGCAAATCCATTTAAGATTACTTTTGTTGCATGTAAAAGGGCCAAAATCATATGAAGATGTGCGTACATACAATGGAATTGTTTATAGGACATTTATCGAAGCATGTCATGCTAGGGGAATTGCGTCCAATTATAACGAGTGGAGAGTTTCTCTCAATGAAGCTAAGACATTTAACTCAGGAAAACATATGCGTAATTTGTTTGCGATTAATTGTGCCTTCAATATTCCAGCAAATGCATCAGCGCTTTGGGTGGAATTTAGAGATAATTTAAGCGAAGATTTCGTTAGAGATGGTTGTAGTGTAGATGTTTCTTTCAATAGAGTATTATTGGAAATCGAGGATATTTTGTTAACACATAATGTTACATGTACGTCACTTGGTTTGCCTACACCTACAATAATGCCAGAATTTGCTGATCTCGATATTTTTGATCCTTTCGTAGAAGAATGTTTATTTAATGAGCTTTATGATTGCGCAAATAATGAACAGCGTGATACTATTGATAAAGTTATTCGTGAAGTTCAGTATCACGACACAGGATCAAATGTGTTTTGTTTGACAGCCCATGCAGGTTGTGGGAAAACATTCACACAAACGGCTATAATTCGTAAATTAAATTCCCTTAATCTTCGCTGTATTTCGTGTGCATTTAGTGGTATTGCTTCCACTTTATTGATTGGTGGAAAGACACTCCATAATGTTTTTAAACTGCCTATAAATGTGATGGAAAATACAGTTCCGAATATGAAAAAAGTAGTAGTTATGCCAGATTTATTAATTCGGCGGCATTATTTATAATAGCAGTAATGATTGCAAATTGTATTACGAGTTGGGCAGAATTCCCGTTTTTCAATCATATAACGTTAACTTAAAATATGAGAGCACTCCCCGAAGAGTTGGAATTCGTTCAATTTCTAAAGAGAATTGGCAATGGTGAAGATTTAGTAGAAATTCCAGCAAATTTGATAGGTGTTGAATCTAACATAGTACATGATATTTTTGGAGATATTAATGAAACCATTTTATCAGATAGAATGTTGAAGTCAGTTGTGTTAGCTCCAACTAATGAAGATTGTGGACTTATCAATAACGATGTATTGAATCGCATCGCTGGTGAAAAAAAGGTTTATTACAGTTTTGACAGAATTATTTCCGAGGATAACAGTGAGGTGTGCAACTATCCAGTAGAATTTTTGAATACTTTGATTGTAAGTGGTTTGCCACCACATAAGTTGGAGCTCAAGATTAATGCGATAGTTTTGTTAATTCGAAATTTAAATACGAAGCAAGCGTTAGTGAATGGGACGAGAATGCGAGTCAAAGCAATGCATAATAACACAATAGATTGTGAAGTACTCACTGGAGTTGCTCGCGGAAAACGTGTTTTGATTCCACGCATACACTTGACGTATTCAGGGACTGCACTGCCATTTAATTTTCAAAGAACACAGTTTCCACAGTCATCAGCGCATT
>NC_051847.1:81380717-81389148 GCF_002237135.1 Teleopsis dalmanni | reverse complement strand
AAAAAAAAAAATATATAATATCAAGCAAGTTTATAGAGTAATCAAGTTGTTTCGTATAGAAAACTATTATTTCAAAAACCGATAAACAAAACACAAAAGTAATGATTTAGAACAAGGTTTTTGTATTAATTTAAATTTGCTTATATATTCAATATAAAACCAAACTTTCTTTTATTTTGTAGATCTTGTCATTGATGGCAGTATATCTTATCCTTTCAATGATGGCGCCAAAGCTTTGTTAGAGGTCTATCCGGAAGATGCTTTATTAACAATAACCTTAGATTAAGTTAAATTATTTGAATGTGATGTGACTTTCATGTATTTAAAATATCTTTTAAGTGCCTTATTTTATTATGATGTTTAATATGTATCTCAAAATATAAATATTGGATTAATATAAAACAAAATTCATGTATTTTAATTTAAATTTAAATAAATTTATAGCTGCGACATAGTTTAACATAGTTTTAGTATTTGTAATTTACAAGTAGTGTGAATATTTCTAACACATTTTTGTCTAAAGAAAATTATTAGTTCTTTAAATAATTTTTAATTAAAAGTTAAATTAACAACAGTTTATTTTCACTATATATATTTAATTTTCCTATTTATGAATCACTGCTACTTGGCACAGACTTTTTAATAAATTGTTAAAATATAACAAAAAAAAAAAATTATGTACAAAGGATTTTATTATTATTGTATATTACATCAACTTTTCTTAATAGTATTATTTAGTTTTTTGCCAGATAAGTTTTTATTTAGCGTTTTTCCTTTGTCAATTTTTTTATTACCTTGAGAAACTTTTTGCTTGGTGAACCGTGTTGAATCAACCATTTTAAAACGTTCATCCTGCGTTAGTGCGGAAGGTTCTTTGTCAGCGAATTCCTTTTGTTGTTCCTTACGTTTACGACGTATTTCACGTATTTTGTCCTTTTGCTTTTTCTTGTAACTATAAAAAAAAAATAAATTTTTTACCAAATTTATTATTTAAAATATAAACTCATTACAGATTTTCCATATCATCAGGGTCTTTTCCTTCCAAAATCCATTGCTTACGTCTATAGTTTCGTGCACGTTCATCAAAATCATTATTATCCAACTGTATTTCAGATTCACGTCTAGTTACGTTAACTTGCATAAATATACGTTCCACCATACGTTCTAGAATTTTTTAATTTTTGATGAATATATTTACTTGTTAAAATTAATTTTTATTATTGTACTTACGATCTATTGGATGTTCTGTTAATTTTGTGTTGATTGCTTTTTCAATTTCTCCCAACAGTTCTAAGTCGCGAGGAAAACGAAATATTGATATAGCTAGTCCTTTACGTCCTGCTCTGGCTGTGCGTCCAACACGATGTATATACTCCTTTGGGGTACGTGGTAGTCGATGATTAAGCACTAATTGAACGCTAGGTATATCCAAACCTCTAGCAGCAACATCTGTTGCTATTAGGGTACGTATATGATTGGATTTGAAACGATTTAGTGCTGAAACGCGTTCCTTTTGGCGCATAAAACCATGTAGGCATACATTTTCAATTTCTATATTGTTTAGAGTCATTGACAGCAACTGACAATATCTAAATTAAATCGATAAAAGAATTGAAATATACATTAAGCCAATATTTTTTTAATAATTTACTTTTTTGTATTGGTAAATATCATGACATTTGCGTTTTCGTTTTCTTCACGAAATTTTCGCAACGCTTCTATCAGAACCATATCACGATCATATTCAGCACATAACAAATATCGTTGATCAAGGGTATCCACAGTAGCAACTTCAAATTCCTCCGACCATTCAAAACACTAAATATATAATAAATAAAAAATAAATATATAATATAAACAAAAATACATTTTATTATTCTACTATATGTACTTACATCTGTTGTTATGGGAAATATGCTAGATTCTTTTATAAAATCTTTCATAGTAGCAGAAAAGAATAGATTCTGTCTTTCTTTCGGTATATTGCTCTCAATAATTGCTAAGCTTTCATCAAAATCGCCATTGAGCATTCTATCGGCTTCATCAACAACTAAATATTTCATATTGTCAAATGATAGGTCTTTGCAAAAAGTTAAATGATCCGCTAATCTTCCAGGCATAGCAACTACTATATGTGGTCTTTGCATTAATTTTTGTGTTTCAATCATTTGATCTGTCCCGCCTGAAACAACACATACACGCACGCCCATTGACTGCCCAGCGACAAGGAATTGTTCCGAAATCTAAATAAAAAAATAACAAATAATTTATAATAAATAATTCATGTATGAAGCTTACCTGATAAGCTAACTCATGTGTAGGTGTCAATATAAGTGCAAAATGGCTGACAGGTTCAGCACTTAGCTTTTCTAATATTGGCAATGCAAATGCGAATGTTTTACCTGAACCGGTCTTAGCGGCTCCAATACAATCCTTTCCAGCTAGAATTGCTGGTATGCAATTACGCTGTATCGGTGTTGCACCTTTTAGACCTACATCACGCAATAATGAAAATACACTCCTTTCAATTGATATAGTGGTACTTACCTAATTTCTGTAATTGCTTTGTAAGCCAAGGTCTTAAACCCAAAGCAGCAAAAGGATCATCACTTTTTCTTGACATATTTGTTTGCAAAACTTTTATACGACTTAAGTTAAAAAATTGTAAACAAATGCACATGTGTTGCAGAGGTGGTGCTGCCAGACATATGAAAATAATTAGTGTTTACACATCTCTCCATAATGCAATTACGTGATTTAAAAATTATAACCGACCGCAAATATCGAAAGTCACAGTGTGAGACTTGAACCCACTAAAACCACCTCTTAGGAAAGCAAAATAATCAGGGAAAAGCCAGACACTAAAATACAGAAGGCTTAGTATTTAGACATTGTATATATCCAAGTCAATCTTGAAAACAAGTGAGGGGAGGAACGGAGAATGTTTTTGCTAGGTAGTGATTACCTTGGTATGACCACAATTGTAGACTGGGATTACAAGAGAAACGAAGATGATGTCGTCCGGAGAAAGAACCAGTACCAGTAGAGGTTTGTACATCATATTATTTAGTAAGTCGATGGGAAATCGAGCTGGGTGAATAGTATAGGAATAATAAAAACTCATCTAAACGCTCGATATTAGAAGATAATGTCTGCTATGAGGGTTACGTTTTTTAATTACTTATAAACTGCTGTTAACAATATTTCTAAAAAAAATTAAGTTTGAATAAATCATACATAAAGCACATTTTTAAAATATCTTCCGTATAGTTAATATAATACTAATTACATTGAAATTAGCATTAATACCATTTTCTGTACTATTATTTTATTTTAAAAGTAGTAAAATTATCTTTATTTTGTGATACGTACTTATTTTAAAAACACAATCAGCGCGAGACAGCCGTAAATAATTTATTACGCCAGTTGAGAATTAGTTATTGTTTTATCTTCAACCAATTATTGTAATAAGTTATAATTTCTAAAAATAATAATAGGTAACTTCATTGTGTGTTGAAATTGTTTTCCCCAAGTTATATCCTACCTAGCTCTATAGCTACTTTGCTAAAATGATTAGTTATTTAATTAATTGCATATATGTGTTTGCCCAAGTGCTAATTATTCATTTCCGTATCATCCAAACAAACAAAAATCAAATTTTATAATTCAGTTATTATTTGATTTTAATTAAGTATTATAAATATAAGTTGTTAATGCGCTAATATCTATTCAATCTCAACATTCAATGGAATAACATTTAAACAACTTTATTGTTTCTGAATGAAGCACTCTCAAATATTTTATAAATTCAGTTGAAGTTGCAAGTATTAAGTATAATAAAAGTAGATATCCTTCTCAGTTTGATATTACCGTTCACATTGATGATTTTAAATATTTCTTTAAATTTTATTTCTATTATAAATAGTTATATCACTATAGATATACTGCATATATTGGAATTGTTTACTTTTATATTATTTGTTGCCAAAGATAAATAGAGACCAATTTAAAACCTTTTGAACAAAATCTAAACACAAATGTAATTAAAAAAAATTATATTTAAATTTTTGTTTTATTTTCTTAGTTTTATAAACACAAACGTTTCATTGATGTTATATACGCGGATATTATTCCATAATTAAAAGCACTTTTACACACATTTTCATATAATGTAAAACAAGAGCAATGTGATTTCTGGAATAAATCGCGTTGAATTCGTGAAATATTTAATTAATTTATTTCTTGGATTGACCAATCTTAGCCTTAGCTGTACCGCGGACTTTCTTCATTCTGTTACGACGTTCCTTACGTTGTTTACGTGTCTGTTTCTTTTGTTCAAAGAGACCATGACGTGCTAAACGGTATTTAGGTTCGAATTTCTTAGCATAATCCAACGTATCGTAGATTAGAGCAAAACCTGTAGAACGGCCACCACCGAAATTTGTACGGAAACCAAAAACAAAGCAAACATCTGGAGTTACTTTGTACATGGCTGCAAGTTTTTCACGAATATCTTTTTTGTTTACCGATGAAAGGCCTGGGTGCAAAACATCGCAAACCATTTGCTTTCTTGCCAACAGGCTGTTGGTCATGAATTTGCGTGTACGAATTGTGGCGGTTGTAGACATATTCGTTCCAGTACTAGAAATAATAAATTATTATTTTATATTATATACGGATATTAAAACAAGTATTAAGTATTGTAGTTGCTCAGAAAACACATAACCTCACAAGACTAGCGTTCTTTGCTCATTTTGACAGATAAACCGACATTAATCTACGATACTGCACGTGTGCACTGTATTTAAATATTTTCTTTGTGCATTTTTGAAGATATTTGAAAATTTCTTTTCGAAATAACACTCAGTACATTAATACTTGTTGGAAAACTATTTGTTTTACTAAAATTACCTGTGAAAACACTTAAAAAGTATTTCAACACGTCTTTAAGCAGACACAAACTTTGTAGAAAAGGAAGACGGACAGAGTACATTTTTTTGAAGTTGGCTAGCCTGTTTCGAGACTCGTTTTCTGTTTGACAGCTGACATTTATGCAGACAGAGTGTGTTAGATCTTTTATAATTTTCAATAAATTATTATTATTATTTTTACTCTATTATTTATGTTTAATTAATATGTATGTATTAATAAAAGCAACATAAATTTTTACTGGGTTAATTAGTGTATTTTAAAATTTAAAACTTTAAGTTTAGTAACGTGCATAATTACACATATATTATACAATATAGAAAGTTCTTGATTTTCAACTGAAAGTTCCACACAGTTTAAAATTTATTTACTTATATAAAATATGTATTACTATATGTATAAAATATTATAATGAGTGAGTGGGATATTGACAAAAAAGTTTGATGTTATGTTTAAACTAATATACTTAAATTGATATATATGCAGCATTATGGAACATATTTAAACAAAAAAGCCTTAAAAAGTATGCTATAGCGGTTTGATAGGTTTAAGTTTAAACAAACAAAATACAAATTAACTAGATACAAATATGTATGTAAATGGTGGAGATTTTTTCTAAAGAGTGAACGATTTTTGCTATTATTCCACTTATACATTCCAAACCAACTGTTGTTGTTGTCAACTCATCTTGATTTACAAATAATTCAAATAGTGTGTATTATTTTCAAATTAATTTAATATCCTAAAAACTACGACGATTTTTAATAAAAAATTCATTAAGTTGGTGAAGGCACAAAACATTGTTTGGGGTAATGGTTCCATTTAGTTTCGCTAATGTAAAGTTGCATCAATGGTATTGTAAATTCAACAGCGGCTGCTATAAAATCCAGGTATGTAATTCGCTTTATATTGCAGATATCAAATGATGATGAAATAAAAATTGTATGAGTTTTTGCGAATATTAATGAGAGCTTTATCTGGAAGAGTAGAGAATATTATATCAAATTTATTAATTTTTTATAATAATAATGTCTTCTAAATTAATTTATTTTTTGGTATCAATGATTTATTTTATCGTTTGTGCTGTTTGTGTTGTATAAATACATTAATGCATATAATTACGAAATTGACTGGTTTGGAAGCCATATACAAATTTAATTTCCCCACTTTACGATATAAATGAACGCTGTACGTTATAATCCCGTACGCGCTGTAATAAAACCAGAAGCGTAACGTAAGATACTCTTAATTTGCTCTGTGTTTCAAAAAAAAATAGTTTCCATTTCATTGATTTTATCAAGCTATATTTATTTCTTAAAATTTTGTATTTATTTCATTTCTTTGCATTCAATTGTTCGTTATCGAACATTTAGCTCAAAAAGTTTTACATGATTTAGTTAAGTAATAGCACATTCACAGTGTCTCAGGCGGTTTAGCTCATTATAACCACTAATGAGGACGATGTACCATACCAAAATCTTTAATATAAATCTGCGCATTTAAGGCAAAAAATGTCGAATGCAATTCTTAAAAATAAATTTCCCGCAAGGAAATTTTAACAAAATTTATTACCGATTTGAAAATTTTTACCTGCTCGTTTGAATTGTTGCATTTGTATGTCTCTTTTTTGATTTCATTCATTAAAATTAAATTACTTTCAAAAAGTGTCTGTTCCTCTTCGAGTATATCCTTCCACATTGCAATAATAATCATTTCTACCGAGTGATTTAAGAGAAATGGTGCGGAATACCAGAAGTGCTTAATGTTTCGATGGCTCGAACTGTGAGCTACGGCATAAAAGCAATAGAATGTCACATAGATATCATAAGTACACATCAGCAGTCGTAATAGAACACAAAATTGAAACACTTGCATTACTTGTTTCCAAAAGCGTGTATATAGTTTTCTCATTTGATTCTCGATCGACAGTAAGTGCATAAACTTTGTGCCCTCAACAGTATAAACCTTCTTTTTCTGCAAAATTAGGTTTAAATTTTTGTAGAAAATCAGAATTGAAGTAAAGCAAAAAAATATTAAATGAAATAATAATTCATATACGATGGTGTAGAACGGCAGAAATATTTTGAAGATATTGGTTTTATAAGTAACTTGTCGTTTGCACATCAAAATTAAATATATATTCAATATAAACCTTACGATCAAGTAAAATATATACTTTTTTGCTATTTTATTTTCGCAATTGTACTTCAAAGTCATCATTTTTAAAATATTTATGAGCTGTAAAATACCGAAAATACCGTTCCACTTCGGAAGCTTGGTGTTAAGAATATAAATTAAGATGTTAACGGATAAAATCAGTAGAGTACAGCGCATTATAATCATGAACTCGTCCTGTTGGTCCAATAATGATTTTAATGAAGAGTTTTTGAAAATTATCTTAAAGGATGAGATAATCCATATAAAAATAAAATAACGGCATCCCACACACAGAAGCGCACTATAAATACCGTATATTATATAAAAAGTTGTATTAAATCTTTTTCTTTGACTTTTCAATGACTTTACACCCAAAATAAAAGTTGTCACATCAAAAAATTTTAAGTACACTTCAAATGCTCTTTCAAAACTGAATTTTTTTTTTAAGTTTTCCATTTTTAAATATTTATTGTTCCCACATATAATAAAGCAGACATTGACTGCGCCTCAAGAACTGAACACAAAAGTATCGATTCTGAAATTTCAACAGCATATTAGGACTAATTATTTTTATGCTCCAAGTTATTAATGTTATTATCAAAATTAATTTAAGAAAGCAATGTCTATCAATATATTGATTAGAGACAGGAAATTCAGGTGAATATTAACATAGTTCATTAGTAAGTAGGTTAGTAGTTCATTAATCCTTGGAGATACTGTAAACATTGGATTAAGTATGTATTTTGTTTCATATTCTATGCGAATATTTTAAATATAATAAAATTGATAAATTAATGTAGGCCGTGTGCGAGGTGAAGTTAATTAAAATTTCCTAGGGACTTATTGCACTTTATTTATTATTATTTATTTATTGCACTTATTTATTATTTTTGGTTAAAAGAGTTCAAATTTATTTATTATAATTTATTTATTAAATCTTATAAATTTTTTACAGTGATAATACCTAATTTTTATCTAATGTACCCGACTCGAAATTCTGGTAAATATCAACATTTGCTGCCATACCGACTCGAACTCGCACACGTCCGTAATAGAAAATAGCATTTTGGAAAAAATCGAGACAATTTTTTCTTAGTTTTGAAAAAATCTCTATTAAGATTAAAGTCTTTATTTGATTTCTTTATTGTCCGTCTCTATATTTTTAGTGTATTTAAACAGTTTTTTATCTAAATAAGTACACTATTTTAAAGTATAAGTGATTTGGGCATTAGTGAAATATTGATTACATACTATTTAGATAGAAATTCGCGTAATGTATCTTTAAATCCTTCCAGTTACAACTTCTACACTTAATCCTTTACTTTTGGCACAGCAAGATCACATA
>NC_051847.1:81372192-81380617 GCF_002237135.1 Teleopsis dalmanni | reverse complement strand
TCAAACGTGATGGCACTTCAGCTTTTTCAATATATGGTCAAATACGCTTTAATAAAATTTTTTATAATTTTGTATAACAAAATCGTGAAATTTTAAAAAATTTTTTTTTGTTTTTAACTTGTACTCATTTCATTAGAAGGAATTTAGTAATATTCACTTAAACTTTAAGTTTTCAAAGAAAGCAATATTACTTCTGAGGAAACCAGAGCGAAATTTGCGTGCTGCATTCGATTTGCCAGATGTGGAATCATTTACCGGCACTGGTGACGCATTTTCTTTAGCATGATCATTAAGTATAACTGCTTCTGCCACCGTTTCAATAGCTTCTTCCACTTCCTTACTTGTAGGTGGGTCACTAATATATAAATAAAGAAATTAAACATAAATATATTACTCAATTTATTCTTAAATATGTAAAACTTACGTTTCGAGTGAAGATAAATCTGAAGATATAGTTGCATCTTCAGCGATTTCCGCAACTGATGGACTAGTTTCAAGTTTATTAATTGGTGCTGGTGAAAGAGTATTTTTTGTTGTTTTTGGCTAAAATAAATAAAAATAACAAATTAATTGCTTATTATTTATGCTTAGGTTAAAAAAGATCTATTTTTCTAAATGTTAAATCATATAAATGGCATCAGTAGCTCTTGATTGTCTGAATTAAACGGCGATTCCGTAAACCTAGCTATATCTAATATAAATGTTAGCTGTTAGCGACATTTAGACCTATTCATCTCTACCGATAACATATAAGAATATGTAATATATAAGCCTGTGCAAACATTTTATGAATTTAAGGAGTGCTTGAAGATCTATTTTTGAGACAAAACTATCAAGCTTTTTCTAAGCGTGTTTATAGACCATACGTTATTGGGGTTCGAACCCAAACCCCTTATAGTTTTAGTACATATGTACTATATACATATAGTACATATATTATTATTATACTATATATTAGTACATATATATTATAGTACATATATCTAACTAATTATAATAAAATTGACAACTAAAACTTTGGTAAATATTAGCTTGAATAATATCAAGCTCAACTTGAAACGTACAACTCACTATAGTCCGGTGTTTATGAGAACTTACCATAGGCCAACGTTTATCAGTTTTAGTATTTTTATTTGATGCCAAAATAAATGCACGTGCTAGTGCTTTAACTGACGGCAATGCACGAGCAACATCCTCTTCAATAACAGGCTTTTCTTCTGGTTTTTCTAGAGGTTCTTCCTGAAAAACAAAAATAATTAAATAATTTAAATGATTGCATTAAATGAATGATTGTATTATTGCATTAACAAGCTTGTAGGTGAATACTTACTGGCATGTCCTCATCGAAGGATAATACTTGACTAGGATCTATAAGTTTTCGTTTTGGTTGTAAGAATTTAAAAGCTGTTGGAGTACTGCCTCTAGCAGGCGTTACGACCGGTGTGGTCGGAGAAGATGGTGTTTCTGAATTAGCTGCAGCATTAGTATTAGCATTAGCATTATTAGTATTACTTTGAATTGCTAATTCCGTAGGACGGGGTTTCTTAGCTATCGGACCTGCAGTTGAAGCTTCAGTAGCTGTTTCAATTGTATCTGCAACAACTGCATCTGCTGCACTTTTTTCTTTGATTTCTTGGCGAATTTTGATGGTTTCCTGTTTATTAAAATCATAGACACGCACTGTATCCGAATCATCGCTACTTGTGATTGTGTTTAATGATTGCATTGATGGAGTCGAATAGGTTTCAATGGAGGCATGGTCTTCCACCACCGCTTGGGCAGGTACAGCTTGATAAATACCAGTCTCAGATATTAACTGAGTGGTAGCGTTAGCTTGTGAATCAGATACTTTTGCTGGCTGCTTACAGTGCAGTATTAAAAGCATTTTTTATAAGCAGTTTGAAATTGTTATTTTGAAAATGTAGTATTATTTGTTTTTGTTTTTTTTGAGTGTTTTGTTTGTATATGAAAATAGAAGAATGCATAAAAAACATAAACCCATTAATTTGTTAGTAAAAGGCACTTACAGTTTAATATATAACGTTAATTTTGAAATGGAATGTTTACTGCTACTTTTTTTTATCATATAATTAAATAAAAATAATATATTATCATGAATGATTTAAAAGGATACTGAAATTTTTTTAAAAAACCGTCAATACTTATGCATATATTATTATAAACTATATTTCATGAAGGAAGTAATAACTTAAAACTAGGCCCGAAGCATAAAATAATTGCTAATGTTAATATAAAGTATATTTTAACTTTAATTAATTATTAAAATTACGTAAATGATATAGCCCACTAATCAAAGATTGTTAATTTAGTCGAATATATAAATTAAAATAGATAAACACTATTTACGAACGATAGCTTTAGTTTAAAGTATTAATTTTAAATATTTAGAATTACCAGTTATAAATATCATGCAATAATAATAAGACTATAGTAAAGAATTACGTAGTAGTAATAATAATTATAGAAAATAAGTAGAAGATTTTAAATAAATATTATTAAGCATTCAAAAAATAGTAAAAAATCACAAAATTTTTAAAAATGGTTAGAGTTAAGTTAGAAATTATTTTTTTTAGTAAAATGACGTTAGTCAGCGATAAATAAATTTATGTTAAAGTTTTACTAATAATCTATTAAAAATACATGAATTACACATTTAAAAGATATAGTATATATTCAATCAATTCTTTCTTTTCTATATACTGCACTATCACTAATAGCATATTTTAATAAGAACGAATGACTAGAGATATTTAGATCCTAAAAAGTACTTCCACCCTATCTACTTTACACCGTATAAAGTATGAATTTTGAAAAATTTGAACAAATAAGCAATCTACTTTGAACCAAATTGCTGTGGACAGCAATTATAAATGGGCAGTGAGTACTGCCTTTAATGTTCATATGGCAGATAGAAAAGATAAGTATACATACGGATGCAAACTGTAAATTCTGCGAATAGAATGAAGAGTCAGCCACACATGAAAGAATGCCCTGCGCGAATGCACATACGAAATAGATTCCTGGGAATATTCATGGGAAGAGGCAATAAAACTCTGTAAAATAGGTTCTATACTACTTTTTATTGACGCAACAGGGCCTAATACCCATCCCGAAATGTAAAGCTGTGAATTTAAACCGAATTGCAATCAACTATCTGTGTGTAGGAAACTTTAACAGGAGGGTTGCTAATCCCATAATAATGAAAGCAGCATCATATCAAAGAAGAAAAAATACTAGAATTAGGATTTTTGAAGGTCATATAAAGTCTTGGAGAGTTAGCTAAGTTACTGATTCTGTAACAGTGACACCACAACTATACTTATTAAGATTCCTTATGTTTTTCTTTTGCTATAATGGAGAAATAAAGATGAGATGTTTCCGCTGACTTGATGTTAATGATTGCAAAGCAGTTGTAAGACACTGTGAGGACTTGAGGAGTATTGTAAAGTAGGTCAAGATTTAAGAAGAAGTATGTTAGAATGGTTTTACTAGAGAAATTTCTGTTTTGATTAGATGTCCTGAAAAGTTTTTGTTACAGTATACTCTTACCCTAGAGCCCTAGAGTGTAGTTATATAACATGTTTTTTGTTTTAGACAGTGATGACGTTCTGTCACATTATCGATGCTGATTTTATAAAGATTTTGTCTATATAAAGTAGGTCGGTTGAAACAAGAAGTCATTATTCAGTCTTCGTTTAATTAATAAAGTATACAAAAATTATAATTATTTTTTGGAACAAAATAACTAAGACTTTTTAACAGAAATGAAAAGTTAGAATATATTATTATCGTCGAAAATGGAATTCCCCAAAAAATATTGCGAAGAAGTCATTATTTAGTCCTCACGTAATTAATAATAACTAAGACTTTTTAACAGAAATGAAAAGTTAGAACATATTTGTATCTTGGAAAATGGAATACTACAGAGAACTATTTTATTTAAAAAATTTTTTTTTTGTTATTTTTACTTACCAAATGGACATGCAAATATGTTTGCCACAAATTTGACTAAAAACTGCTTAATATTCTTTGGATTTTCATTTAAAATATTTAAAATTTTATTGTACAAATAATGAAATTTTTAAAAAATAAACAAAATATTAGCTAATAACTATTCACACATATTAATTGAATTTTGCATTATAAAATAAACTATTTTGTGCATTTGTTATACAGTTTATAAATAAAAAGCACGAGCATTAAAATAAATAAAATAAAGATGAAAATATTAATTAATTAAATGACAATTCAATATAAAAAACTCCAGGCTAAAATACGTACTTGCAACTAAAATAAAAACTCAAAATAAAAGAAAAATATATTTCAATGTTAAATTATTTAAATTATTTAAACTTTATAAATTTAGAAAAAAAATTTAACTTTTTTTTTGCATATCCTGCAGAGTTTAAAATAAATTTTGCCACTTATTTGACATAAAATATTTGCTGAATTGAGGATTTGGAAACATTTTGTTGCAAATTCGAAAAGTAATTGCCACGCCCCAAAAATTGTTAGTCGAAAGCGTCAAATTTTGAAACTTAAAACTTTGATAAAATAACTTGAACTATCATTTAAATTTGTTACACTGTTAATGGCACAAGTGTTATTCTATAAATAAGAGTATATAAGTATATCTAAATGAATCTAGATATTTCGTATTTAAAGGCACATAAAAGATAAAATGAATATAAGAGAGATTCTTAATAAAATCTTAAAATACCTCAATAAAAAAAATCAAAGAAATTTAGTTTAATTGCATGTCAATGTATATGGTTCAGAAATATTTGAAAGTCTGTGAATTTATTAACATTGAAAAATAATAGCAATAAAATTATACTACATTATGCTTTCTACTGCCCATGGCAGGTTTGGAGTCACGTGACATATCAATCTACTATGTCTCCGCATTTTTAACATCAGCGATCAATCTTTCCTATGTTATGGCTCTGGGATCTGTGTGTTTCTCAAGTATTATCATGTTAAGCTAGTCGATACGTAGCTAAATTTGAATAGCTATCAATAATATATTTTATAACACTTATAATATATTAATACTATTCAAATATCTTTATAAATGCTGACCATCACATTTCAGTTTAAATGTCAAAGACTTCCTGTGTCTATAGCAAAAAACTGGTTTGAGTCCGGATTCCATACAAATAAAAACTGCATTTTAGCCGGTTCAACACTGAAAGGACCATTAGCTGCCTAACCAATTAATCTAAGCTTGCCACGGAAAGCATGGCGGTATATAAAAAGCCTGTGCACATTATTTGTAAGAACCAACGCATTAATTACTTAATGGGGCCTAAGATATGATTCAGTTGCAATTGGTTATGGGTCATATTGCTTTTTATGCTTTCCTAAAGCAATGTTTAGGTTGAATATACTACATCTTCAACAATTTATAAATTTATAATAACTTTACAAAAATGGTTCTTCAATGGATTGAAATATCATATTGCGTAAGTCAATGGACTTAGGCAATATGGGCGCACTTTAAATCACAGAAAGCCAGCGTGAATTGTTATAAGCTTATATATATTATAAAAATTCGTATAGGAGACGTTATTAAAATTTCCTCTGCATCCCAAGCTTTGGTTTAAAACATTTATCGAAACATAATATTTTAGAAGTCTTACTGGCATCTTAACGTAATAGGTTGATTTGGTCTAAGTTTGTTAGCTGATAAGTTAGAAATTCTATCCCTACTACGCTATCCTGTCTACTTACCTATGCTTCGACTGGAATATATAGCGCCAACATATATACATATTTATATATATTTATGTTGGTGATGTTTGTATTAAATTTTTGAAATCAAATTACTCACAATGACAATAATAATAATACATTGTTTAAAAACTTAAATTATATTATTTGTGTAAAAGCATAGTAAGATAATACCTGATGAAGTATTTTCATATTTGCTCAACAATTGTAGGCATCATACTAATTATATATATACCAATAAGCAGATATAACTAACTTAGTTGGTTTGTTTCTATTTTACGACTAAAATCTGTCAGAGGAGGATAATATGTTAATTATCTAAGATCTAAGTAATTTCTGTTTTATCTAAAATGTCATAATTATAATAAATGAATGTTAGACGACAGATTATAAGGAACAGTAGAAACACGCAGAAAATAGATAGGTGGAGTGAACAATGACTTACGCAGTGTAGGTGTCAGCAGAAATAAAGGAAAAAATTGGCAAGAATGGAGTGCTATTATGATACATATTTAAGTTCTTAAGTGTTATGTAGAAAAGGAATATTTTTTTATTTTTATTGACATTTAAAATGAAAAAAGGGGTAGTGATTGTTCACAATGAGAAACCACTATTTACAATTTTTTTCTGCGAATATTCTTGTCAGGAACTGTAAGTATCTAACTTTAAATCTATAAAAAAATCTCTTTGTTAATATTACAAAAACCGCAGATCATAACGTACGTATGCATTAATCATTTATAATATCATGTAATTACAGTGGAAACTCTCTTAAACGAACATCGATAGAACCAGCAATTCTGTCCAGTTAAGAGGACAGTATGAAAATAATAAAAACGATTAAGATAGATAAATGTCTGTTTATGAGAATGTTGGTTCGCTTAGCTGAGATTTAACATTTGTAGAATGAACTGTTTTATTTTTTCTAATTCCTAAGCCAAACAATAATGGCTGCAATAGCTATACGACTATATTTTATAATAGAAGTATAAAATAGTTGTATTTTTTAGACATTTTTTCGTATAATTTTATTAACGTTTTCCAAATATCATATAATTAAAAATTTTATTTATATATTTTAAAGTTTTCTTATAAGTGCAAAGATGACTATAATAGCTAATATATTTTTTAAGCAAACAATTTATACTTTTAACATATTTCTGACCATAATAATGACTAAATCTTTAAGACAAATAACAATTAAAATCCTATTCTCTTTCTTCAGAAATGCTTTCAATCTAATATTTAAAACTGAAATTAAATTTGACTAGTAAATAATAAGGATTTATTTACAAAATAATATATAAAATGCTTACTAATTATTTAAATTTATTTCTGTACAAATTGTTTTGTTAATTAAAAGCTTTTAATTGTTTAAAATATTAAAATAGCAAGCTATTGTTGCTTTGATTTTTTATATCTTTTCCACTAAAACCATTTAGACAACTATCTATACCAGAGTCTACTTGATCATCATCTGCCTTTACAGATAGTTTTGGTTTACCATTTGTGCCATAGAATTGATCTCGATCATATAATGGATTCATAACAAAATCTTTTGTGCTAGCTGAGACAGCACGGAAGCTATTTCTTTTCATGTCCTTGTGCAGCAATTGTTTTTCGAATTGTGACAAAATGTTAGCTTTGGGTATGGTACGTTTTTGGGTGTTGGAGGAATTAAGTGATGCACCACTAGCAGAACTGTTAACACTTAAGGAGGAGAGTGTACATCGTTTTGGTAATGCAGTTATAAAATTAGCTGAGGCACTTTTCCACGAACGCAGCGAACATATGTCCGCATTATCGTCCATGTTGTTGTCGTCATCAGCATCATCAACATTATCACGATAATGAGATGCTGAAGTGGATGAACGTGGTGGTAGCTGTAGAAGTGAATGTTGTGATTTGGTCGTAATATTGGGAGTTGTGTTTATGGTTGAGCTGAAATGTGATATTCTACTTGGTGATGTAGCATTATTAATGAATTTTAAGGAACTGCTACGACGCACTGGAGTGGAAAGGGTCCAATGATTAGCGCTATTATTTCTTTTTAAATTTGCACTACTTGCACATTTTATGTTGTCATTCATGGGATTTACCTCATTTATAACGATCTCTTCTTCATTCTGCCCCTCATATGATAAAGTGGGTGATGAACATTTTGTATTTGATACTGAACAGTTTGTAGTAATATTATTTACGTAATAATCACGGCAATATCTGTAAATACAAAAATAAATAATGAAATATGTTTTTTATCATTATAGAAAAAGAATTCATAAAGCTGAATTTCGAATAGAATATAATAATATTCTATTCAAAAAATATCTATTTTATATACACAATATATAAATGTATATTGATTTAAAGTATGGAGAATGCAAGGCTTTGATTATCGCTTATATAAGTATCGGTAATAATCTTATATCAATTTATTTTGAGTTTTTATAGGAATACGTGACCGATAGCTTTAAGGACTATAAGGGCTTAAGAGTACATATGTATATATATAGTATATATAGAATATACTACACTTAGAAAGATCTATTATAAGAATAATATCTAAAATCTATTATAAGAATAATTATAAAAATAATATTGGCAATATTCAGAGAATTATCAAAGCTTCGGATATTTAATACTAATATTTTCGTCTATGATAATATTGTTT
>NC_051847.1:81356374-81372092 GCF_002237135.1 Teleopsis dalmanni | reverse complement strand
AACTCCCCTAGTAAAATGTGCAATTAAAGGTAGTACATAACTTACTCACAACCCTTCGTACTTACACCTTTTATTCTCGCAACAGCATCTGCCGGATTTTCTGAATAATATTCTGGTAACATCAATCTACCTTCGGAACGTTTTGGATCAGAATTGAAACCAACAATAGGGGTCTTTTGTTGACTCTGGGCAAACAATGGACTAGCACGACCTGCAGTCAGCAAAAAAGTACCGTCACCACCAATGGGCACAATCACATTCGCCCATTCCATAATCTCTTTGCTAAGCGAGCTTCTAAATTCGTGTCTTCAAAATCTAAAATATTAAATATCGAAATGATCAACAATATTCTTAGTTTACCTGTTGGCCAACTTCACTTCACAACCACTGTCTTGAAAACTTTTCACAACTTTTCTTTCAAAATCTTTATGAAGATTATGCAAGTATATTAGAAACTCAAAGTCAGTTCCACGATTCCTTATTACTTGTTCCAGTTGGTTTTTATTCAAGCGCGGGTGTCGAAGCTGTTCAAATTCATAACGTGATAATTTAGTAACGAAAAGCGCACGTTGCAGCTTAAAATTTGTTGGTACAAACTTTGAGTGTTCTCGTTTTTGATCACAGCATTTTCGAATTGCATAGTAATCTGTGATAAGCAGAGATAAATAATTAAAAAATTTTATTTATTAATAAAAAATATTAGCATAATAAAATGATATTGAAAAGATAAATGAGAGAAAATAACTTGTAAGCATTATTTAAATAAATCAAATAAGTATATACATAGTACTCAATGTAATAGATTATATATACCATGAAGACGATACTATTCTAACATTGGACTACTAAATTGACTTACAATAACTGCATAACGAGTTTCTACAAACCACAGCCGAATTCAAAGTCTTGATCGAAAACTGCTGGTAACAATTAATTATGCAAATCAAAAATAAGTAGTTCAATATAGCAGTTGTAATTATATATACATCTTATAGAAAGTTTCAGACTTTAAAACGTTGAAACTGATGGAAATTACCAAAAGTAGAGAAATGTATATATATAACAAACTATCATAAAATAGACCTACCTAATGGGGGAAACATCATAGCAAGAATGCCTTAGATTAATGGAAATATGCACATCTACACACCCAATGTACAGCCTATTAAACCATACGCAAATCAAGTTCGTTATACTATTCAATATAATTTGTACGAATACCTATGTATATACCACTAGATCTAGTATCTCCAAACGAACAAATAACGATTGTGACTAATATGAGTAAGCTAAACCTAACAACAACTGTCCCAAAGGCCGAACCTCTAAAATGGCAATATAGACATATGGGCAGCATCTGAATCAGCCGACTCAAATTAAACAATTTATATATTATATAATTTATATATATATATTTATATATTATTTATATTTTATATATTATTATGTTCAAAAGACCCCATAAGAAAATTTATTTCAATTAAGGCCAATAGAATGCGTAAAAATATTTCTATATTATTTTTCTGAAGCACGACGTCATTTATAATTTATACAAGTGTTATTATTGTTGCTAATCATGAATTCTTTACAATAAAAAACAGAAAAATATTTGCAAAAAATTATCTATAAAAAAATCTTATCAGAAGTTTGTTAATCAAAAAATTGTTATTTTTTTTAATCTGAATAAAAAATATTTGTAAACAAATTGATTCAATCCGACCTTACAATACTCTAACCATTTTTTTTCAGTTCAACAAAATTATTTTTTGTTTAACTGTTCAAATACCGATAAACTTTTTAATAACTAATTTAAAATATTTTAATAAGATGTGCTAACATTAATTATGTTTATATAATTAAGTTTTTAATCCATAAGAATTTTTAATTCGTAATTATAGTGCAGTTAGGTAGCATTTATTGTTTTCTTATTTTTCGCTTTTTGGCAATGTTATGTCTAGGCTAACCCTGTGTCTACAATAGCTAGAATTGATAATATTTTTTTGAATATATCTTTACTTGTACACAAACACATACAAATTTTTGTTCGTAGGCAAATTTCGAAAATAATATGTATTCGCTTTTGGACACTATCGGTAAAACTCTAGCCAAATTCTAGCTATTACAGACACTGAATAAGCTAAGCACTGCATAAATGCGTGCTGTAAACTGGCACTTTAACTTTTATTTATTTTTATTGTATATACTTCAGCTAAATTATGCACTGACTACAGGCGTGGGCGAAGCAAAGGAGTTTATTTCGTTATTTATATTAATTAAGTTTAGTTGAGCAATTTTAAACAATTTTTTTTTCATTATTGTATAGAATGTACGAGTAAATATAGAATAGTAGGCCTTATATACCTCATGTAGCGTATTTCGATATAAATGTCATAAATGTGTACTTATTTCCAGGGACAAAAATAGTTTTAATTTAGTATTTTTAAAACGTTTGTTTATTATAACGTAATGACATCGAATTATTGCAAAAAAAAAAAAAATAAATTTCCTTTTAGTTGCTTATCAGTTATTTAATTTCCGATCATATTAAGTACTCCTCAACTAATTTAGAGTCGAAATTTAATATATTTAAATATAATTAATATAGCTAGTAAATTGTAAAAAAAAATACTTCTCTAATTCAGTTATTGAATCAATCATAATTAATAAATTATATATAATTATTTGTGTAGACAGTAAAAGCGCTGTTAAGTAGATACTGACAAGATCACTGTTTTTGCTATTGTAACCCGCCGAGATCTGAAAACAGATAACATGTACCCAACATTACAAGACGAATACATGGGTTGGGATGTATATGAGTAGTATTTAGGATAAGGGTGGGGGAAAAGAGGAAATAAGATCACTCATTCTGCCCGGTTAAACCACAAACTGCCATATAAAAAAGAATGTACTTTGTATGAAATATAAAAACTAGAAACCAATAACATTGCACAATTAATATAGACTAAGATTACACAGAGCTTTCAGTGATATATACAGTGAATTGTATAAAATATAAGTTTTTAATTTGTAAATACAAATTAGTGCAGGTTCAGTAATAAATTAGCAATTGAACTTAATACAAACATAACTTTTATAAATCATTAAATTTAAGAACCTATCTGAAATAGGAAAGGAAAGTAATATTAAGGAAATTACATTATAATTTTTTTTTTTTTTTTTGAAAATGTTTGACTACTTTATACAAAAAGTTATTTTGTATATTAGTAATATTTATCATCAATGGTCTTCGGAAATATTTCTTTTTTGTAATTTATTTTTAATTTACTAAATACGAAAATTGAATTCAATATAGAAATTTAGTTGGCTTTATTTTATTTATTAAATGTACAAATTAAATTCAATATATGAATTTAGTTATCAATATTTTGATATCGTATAATTTTAATGATTTATTATCACTTTTTTAATGACATCTGTTACAAAAAAAAATATGTTGAATGCCATAAACCTTTATATAAAAAGGAATTTTTCAAAACGTATTTTAAATATATTGAAAATATAATCTCGCTATTGCCATTTATTTTGTATGTGTTGTATATAATACTGCTGACCTATTTCAATTATTTTCCAAATAAAAATGCTTTGATTTAGAAAAAGTCCCTGTGTTAAGATATGTTTGATTAGATCAAATGTTACGAGATCTGTTAAGCAACATCCAGACAATAATTAATCGATTCACCTCTTATCAATTCAAATATCAATATTTTCGAGAGCACCGTGAAGGGTTCCAATTTATTTTTAGATATAATACGAAAATAATATAAAATAAAAAAATATAAGTGATATAATATATAATATAATAAAAATAATATAAAATGATTTTTAATTACCGAAACAAAAGTAAGTAATAAGTAAATATATTAAAAAGAAATAACTAAACAATACAATAAAATTCTATTAATTTTAGGGGTAATTTGAAAACTTGTTCACCTGTTCTCATTTATTTTAATCTCATTACATTTTCTAAGGCATTGACTTGCACTGTTTCCAATTAATTTCAATGGTCCTTAATGTTACTTAACTAAGTAGGCATAAAATACTTAGTGATTTAGTATGATTAAATTATTACCTTTGTTGATGCGCAAAATTAGGCCCCGACACTTAAGCATTTTAACGTCTTCCCGCGTGCACCAATTATAATCCGCAAGATGTTGTTGATTTCAAATTATGTTAATAAAATTTGCAGCGCACTTTGGACTCTTCAGCTGATCTGTACTCGTTACAATACCGTATAACTTCAATTAGTGGTTATGGCAGATACCGAAGCACACCTACGCTATAGTGTAAACACAATTTAAATACCATTCGTCGGCAGTAACATTATTATAATTAGAATATATGCAAAAATAATGCAGTTCTTAGATTTTGCACCAATTTCCAATATTGTATAGCAATTTACGTGTTCAAAGAGCGTGTAGAAAGCAAATAATTGAATAAACCAAATTGAACTATTATTATAATTAGTAACAAATTTTTATATTTTGCTAGTATCTAGAAAACATTTAATATTAGCAAATATAAATTACTTTATTTATTTATTTTATTCACTTTCGCCTCTATTCCGTCACGACAAAGGCTATAACTTGCTTCGTTCACGAGATACAACTGCTCTATTGCCCATGGCAATTTTAAATTTTCGTACTTCTCAGTCGTGCTATGAAGCCCACTTTGTGACCGTTTATAAATTTTTTATTGATAAGAATATCACACAAATGACTTAACATTATAACTTTGTTATCAGTAAGAACATATTTTCACATTGTTTTTATTTTACAAATTTAAGCCGCTTTTAAGGGTTGTCGTGTTGCAAAAAAAAACACGACAAATTATGTGCAAAACGAAACATTGTGAAATTTTTAAAAATCTGGCCACAACAAAAAAATTATTCCATCAACTGACAATAAATAATAATAATACTTGCTATACTTGCGATATTGTAATTAACTTGCTATTTGTTTTAAGATGCTTACAAAATTATTTATTATATGGTCATATGTTTTTTGTGTATATTATTGTTATGTGAAAAAGCAAAAGAAATTATTATATTATTTTTATATTTTAAAATATATATTGTGGTTATTTTTTAGGTCTGCTCCACGAGGTACTTGTAGTAACTTTGAGTAATACTGTATATACACAAGAGCGTTCTACCAGTAAATTGTCGAGTAAATGAGAATATAACAGCCCTTTCGAAATTTACTAGTACATATTAGTTCAAATAAAATTTGTGTTGATATATGAATTACCTGTTTTGGTTTGAATTTAAATTTTTGTTTTGTTTATTTGCGCAGCACTGGTGTTCTCACCAGACTTTACCATGAACCAGCTGTTCCATGAAAATCTGTGGGCACTTTATTTGTATTTGTATTTTACTCAAGTTTTACTATGAATAGCTGGTGGAAGTGATCTATTATCACTGGTGTAACTAGGACTTTTTTGTCATAATGTGATTTGTTGATTTTTGAATAATTTCAACATATTTGACTACTTTAGGTTATTCAATAAGCATCCAAAGTCCAATTTACAAAAAATCTGTAATAATAAAATTAAAATTGACGCTTTTTAAATATATCAACTTTCATAACATTATAAATCTGAAACGATCTAATATCTTTTTTATATCAGTAATGTAAAGAAACTACTTAAAAATACTGAATATGGAACATTCATAAAAATGTCCTCTTAACCTGAATACGTGATTGGTGCATAATATATTAGCCAATCGAAATTTACCTCACAGTTGTTGTTACTCAACAAGGAAAAGGAAAAGTTAGCGATGATAGGCTCCAGGAACCAGCCGCACCTCGAATCATATAATTTCATTCGTTCAAACCACTGTAGGATTAATAAAAACATATTATACAAGTGCACTGATTTGTAATTTAAAATAAAAATGCAATTAATTTCAATATATTTATTAAATAAGTAAAGCACTTATGATATGAAGAAAAATTATAAAATATATTTTATTGTATTCATATATGTATGCAGCAGAGTTAAACAATACTTTTATAAATTACATAATATATTATATAATACATAAAATAAATATGTGTTATCGTAAAAAAATTTTTAAAAATATTTATTTTATAATATTTATATTTACAATATAATATTTTTATTTATTTTTGGTTTTAGATCTACTGTAGAACTTTATTACATGCTAAATACAATAGTACATATTACACTGATATGTATATACATATATATAACTGTATATATAAGTATACATATAAGTATATATGTAAGTATATAAAATGTAAATATATAGAAGTTCAAATTTAGAAAAATATTAAACAAAATTATGCAGTTATATTTCTGCTAGTCTTTCTAGTTATATTATAAGAAAATAAATTGCTACTTCTGCAAATACTGTCATAATTATTTGTTAAATCTTTAATCAAATTGTAATTGAAAAAATTTATAAGAATGCTTATATGTAATTGTAATTTGAGTCAATTTATAAGTATGCTTATATGTATACGTAAATAATTCAACCAGCAAATTTTATATTTGTTGAATATATTTCAAATTACAACACAAAATCAGGAAAGTGCATTTGCAACTTATCATTTACCGAAATCTAATATTTAATGATTTTTTAGTTGAATCCGGCAAAATAACACAATCTACACCGTTGCCATTAACAGTATAAACCGTATTTCTTTCAAAATTCAAATTTGATATTGGCTTCTCCTAGAATATAATATTATTATGAATATAAAATATTAATAAATTAAATTATTATTTAAATGTACCTGTAGCAAATGAAGTTTCCTTTGTATGTCCATATCATAAACGACCTTATGTTTGTGTTGAGTTTGCATTGATTTATTTAAAACGATTTCTGAAAGCGCAGCTATGGTCGGAAACAAATTATTCATATCAGAATTTCTATCTTGCATAAAATTATTGTTATACATTGGTCTATTCTCAAATGGAAAACATTGATTTGTCATATTGACATGCCTAGTAAAACCATTAACCATACCATTGGTAAGATATTCATTCATATTTTTATTTAAACAAATGGTGAGATCATTATTATTTCTTGTGTAATTGTTGGAACCAAACCAGTCAACAAATTGATTCATATTTCTGAAGTAAAGTTCAAATTTAATTAAAATTATCAATTGTAGAAATTATTTTAAACTTACATATGTTGATTAGTACCGCAACAATTGTTGTGTTGACATATATGATTCTGATTCCACGGATATCCTTGTTGATTTATTTGACGATTTAATTGTAAATTATAATTGTTAAAGTTTCCTTCATTTTGAAAATTCTGAAACTCGTTTTGATTCATGTTATAACCCAACCTTTGTTTTATTCCGCGACTACGGAAATTTTTCTTTTTTATACCATTTTGTTGTACTTTATTTTTACGTTTTTTTCCTTTACCATTTTTTACAGTATTTGTTGGAAATTGTAATGCATTAGTTACTGCATTGTCATTACTCCCTGCTTGCATTAAACGCCAGTTTAAAGATGATGTCTTTGCAAAATTACTTGAATTTTTTATTTGAACGGTCATGTCAATGTGCTCGGGGAGCTGTGTATCACTTTTATTATTAGACGACTCTTGTATATTAATGCGATTAAATCTCTCTTCATTATCCTCATCCATTTCGTCGTCCGATTCAATAATATATATGTAATCATCACCTTTTACTTTAGTTGAATTTTTTCGATCATATTGAGATCCTGAAAACGCTTGAATATTATTTTTCAAAATGTATTCGTCTGTAAATAATGAAAAGTAATTTGATTATGAAAGATAATTAAATATAAAACACTGAATCAAATTTTACCCAAAGACATATTTATACTATCAGATAACATCATATTTCACGCAGAATTTTTGCCTCCCAAACTTGACGCTTAATAAATGAATGAATATTTTTGATATTAACTACCGTTAGATTTGTCAATTCTTAATTCAACATTTAAATACAAGGTTGCTATTAAAGGTAGTATAATTTTACATACAACAAAAATTAATATTTTGTTTATATAATGAAAATTTACAATATATTCATAATGAATATGATGATTACAAATTTATTAGTTTAAAAGTATATTTTAATCTTCATATTTATTTCAGTGATATAATATATGCATTTTTGTCGTATTATTTAGTCGCTCATTATATCGTTAAATTACTTTCCATATATAAGGTATTTATATATTACGACGATAGTGTGAATTTGTACTTATATTATTTTTAATTACATATTTTATTTAATAATTTATTTAAATTATAAAATATAATATTTTATTTAATATATAAAGAATTATAATTACATTATAAAAAACTAAGTTCCTAATAAATAATAAAGTAAAAATTAAAAATAAAAATCAATAATGAACTAAAATCAATGTTCAGAATGCAGAAAATTTTGAAATTTCCTTTTACAACAAATTTAATAGTGGTTTAGAATATTTATGTTTTAATAAGTGTAAACTTGTTAGCAACAATTAAGTTAAGAATTTTAAACCACTTTTCAATTATACTTTCTTGAATGTACTCCTAAATAGTTTTGTATATATTTAAAATATTTGTTTTCCACAATTTTGCGTATTTTTAAAATATTTCATTGCTAAAATTTTGAAACTTGTGTTACTTTTTAATATTGTTTGAACTTTTGTTTACAATATTTTGGCATATGACTGGAATATTCGCTGAAATTTCCAATGAAGATTTATAATAGTTCGTTTATTGCGCTGGTAACATTTTTTTTTGTAGTTGCTTATGCTTAAATGTTTGGCTACTTCACAATTAGATGTTTAAATAAAGGCAACAGTGTTGTTGTTTTGCGTACATTTTAGCAACTTTAAGCAAACAACTTGCTGTTTTTTATGACACTTTAAAGGTGCCAAAAACACCTAATAACATGAGTTTAAGTTTAAATATTAATTAATAATATATTTGTGAATAAACTATTACAATATTCTATATGAAAAAGAACAACACGAATATACTGCAATAATTTTTAATGAACATAGAACGCTAATGCTGTAAAAATTGTTTAAAATACTAATTAAACATAGTAATTTAATTGTTGCTCCTGACAAAGTCACAAGATATAGTATATATAATACACTCGTCTCCAAGCAACACATTCGTGTATTGTGCTGTCTACTTTCACATTTTTATATATCCATGTCTTTTTTGCCTTATTCAACACTGTCTTCGTTACATTTTTAGTTTCGTTCAAACGTGTTGCTCCTTAACGAAGCCGCAGCTGCCATTTTAATATCCGTCAGCACACGTTTTTCAATCTTGACTCGAGGTGTGTGGTACACGCTTCGAGGAGTAAATAACTGGCTGTAATTTAGATGGGAACTTGTTGTAATCAACAATTTACAAGTAAGCATGCATAATTTAGAAAAAAATTAATTGCAAATACGTATACGTTTGATGAATAAATAAATTTTTCATTAAACGACGAACTCTTTGCTATATTGAATTACTGAAAGTTTGAAAGAGGTAACACAGACATTGTTACTTTTTATAGAATTTAGTAACAATATTCAAAGTCATTAAATTATGGCAGTGCATATAAATACGATTTGAATATATTTGTTTTATCGTATAACTCGTACACTGTCATAATAAGAACGCAAATTCTATTAAAACGGCAATGTTTGTTAGGTAATCGCCGTTGCCTGAAGACTTGTAACATTTTATAATAAATTGATTTTTGATGTTATTGAATATCTTAAATTTATTTAATATTCTTTTTTTTTTTTTTTTTTTTTTTAAGAATGTTACTCTCGTGGACTTTACGCAAAAGAGGTGAGTAAACCAACCATTAAAACTTGTCGAGTCTAGAGTCGCTATTAAAAGGAATACTTTCACCTTGTTTTAGTGCTATTTAAAAACTCGAAGAATAAATTTTTTCACATAAGCAAAACCCAAGCCTTATAATGAACTTGCGGTGCATCAATGTAGTGAAATGAACATTATTTATTTCTAAACTAGTAACTTATTAGATTTGAAATAATTGATTTTCTGTTTTACAGGTTTCAGCAATAACGTCACTTAGTTGATGCAAGGGAAACCATATCATGTGAGGTAATACTATATTTTTTTTTACTATTTATTTAGTTTATCCCTGATGATATATATTTTATTTTCTGACATCTCTTATGAATCACTGTGATTCCAAGAATTAACAATTTATACTGATATACTATACATTTTTTATAATATATTACACAAATTTAAAGTTTTGGTGTTAATCCATGCTTGTTTTTTTTTTAGATCTGAGCTTGAATTGAAAAAATGCGAACATGGGACTAGAGTTTAAATAGGCACTATTGTTTGCTAGCTCGTTTTGAGGTAATTAAATTTTTATTCTGACCTGTTTTTTCATTATATGCTTTCATTGATGATACTTTTAACCATTCTCAGACATACATAAAAAAGGTTAATATAAACAAACTTATCCAATATTCTTTTGGTTTGAGTGCGTTTAATTTAACTGGTTATGTATCATGGTTACATATTGGCACTGAGTTTTATTCTTAGTAATTTTTTATTAATTCATTTGCGTGAAAATGTATAATATATAAAATTTTATTTTCAGATATTGACGTGCTGTGACAAATGGAAATAGTATCCGTATCACATATCGGGCGAACTGTGACCGACGCAATGTTAACGTGTTATAATAAATGCACGTACAATTTATGTGAATATATCCAGCCAAAAATAGAAGAAAAAGTGGTGTTATAATTTTTGTTTAATTTTATATTTATATAAAAAGAATAAATAAAAACTAAACTAGAATAAACTGAATCTAAAAATCATTTTTTACTAAATTTGCTTTTTCTCTTAATGCTAGTTGTTTATCCTGGCTTGCAATCATACGATCGCCCTTAGATTTTTTGCCGATTCCCAATTTCGGCAATCCTCGGTTTAGTCCTTCAAGCAGTGTACAAGCTTTACAAGGTTGCTGTGAAGAAAGAAACCCACATCGATCACATTTACCTCGTGTTGGTTGCTTTACAAAATCGTTAAATCTCATTTGCTCTCCCGAATGTATAATATTCAAAATTGCTTCTGGATCAACTTTTTCCATATCCTTTAACAGCTCACGTGCATGGCCACGATAAGCATTCGGTGCAAAAACACATTCCGTTGAAAAATAAACTAATTTTTTGTAATGTGCATACATGACAATTTCTTTCTCGTATGCGTATTTTAGTGGTTTAATGCGCGGTATTGAATTCTGACCACCACCAGTTCTTACATTAGTACAACGACGTAAACGGGCCGTATCTCCACGTAATATATTCATAAGTACTGTTTCAGCAATATCATCTGCATTATGACCCGTTGCTATACAATCAACACCAAGAAGCTTAGCACCTGTCAATATAAATTTTTTTGTTTATAAATAGCAACTTTTATACGTAAAAAATTTATTCGTTTAAGTTACCGCGCTCCAAAGCTTGTCTACGAAAAACACCACAAAATGTACAATTATTTGAACGTCCAATTTGTTCGACAATTTTATCCATTGTCCAGCCATACAGCTCCTGGTATGAAAGTATCTTTAAAGGCATTTTATAATCATCCCGATTTTGCTTGACAGTTTCTAGACTATCGTCGCGATAGCCAGTTATACCTTCGTCAATTGACAACAGCGTCAGCTCAACTCCATAATTGTAGCGTTCATTTAGAGTTTTAAGTACGTAGGCTAAAACAGTAGAGTCTTTACCTCCACTGGCACCAATCGCAACTTTTAATCCGGGTGTAAATAGTTTGTTATTTGTAATTGTAAAATGAATTTCGTTTTCAAAGGCATTGAAGAAACATTCCTTGCAAAATGGATCACCTGTTTTGGGGCGCTTGATTTATTATTAATATACAAAATGTTGCTTACATTTTTTTACCTTTAGTACTGCTTTATTGCCACAACCGACAGCACAATTGATAGGCATATTTACAAAAATATATATTTAATTTTATATAAAATATATTAATAACAACTAAAAGTCAAAATATTAAATTTGATTCATCAGTTAGCACATGTTTGGGAACTTTTAAGCGAACCATCGACACAATTTCATGAATTATTTTTAATAGTAGTCTGTCTCCGTAAGCACTTGAAGAATTGAAATAAATACTTATATTTTATTATTTCCTATTCCCGTGCCCAAAGTCAAGTAATGTGAGAAATTCTATGGAAGCGAGTTTTTATTTTATACTGTATAAGTATATACATACTAATATTTTTCGAGTAAAATTCAATACAATTAATAAAAACTGTTTTGTGGTATAAATAAAAGCATGAACAAGTACTAAATAAAGTTTTAAGCATCGTAGCGTGAAATTTGTATGCTGAAATAATTTCTAATTTAATTGAATTGAAAAGTGCAAAATATTTATATTTATTTAATGAAAAAGCTCTAGGTTATAGATCTATTTTCCAAAATATAATTATACATTTAAAACGCTATTTTGAATGTATGAATTTTGCATTAAATACATTCCAGCAATTATTTACTATATAGAGTGAACAAAATTAAACTTAAGTATGTTATAATAAACTTAGATATCCAACTTTAACAATTATTTTGAAAAATAGGGTTTGCGTTATTAATTTTAATACTTTAGTATCGACAACTCAAGGTATAACGTTCCCATAAATCATTTGTCAATTATTCACACTACAGTGTTGAATAAAAAACTTCATCTAAAATTTTTTTTTCAATTTTTAATTATACAACAATTTTTCAGATAATTGACCGAATCCTATTAATTTCTAATACACCCATAAATTTCTGTCTTTTAAACTTGATGTTTGTCACTCATGTTTTATGATGAAAAAATTAAAGTCTCAAATGTATCCACGTCAAACAATGTTAAACAAGGTATGTAGTGTTTTTGCGTAGTAGACAGAAACAGCATTAGTTAAAATACACAATTGTAAACAATAAGAAATTATGCCATGCAATTGTTTGGAAAATTGTGATCATATGATTTGAATACTAATATTTCAAATGAGTTAAAAACAATCTGTTAAAAATTATATGTTATATATACTATGTAATAAGTTATGTAAAGTTGCAAGTGCAGTCATCTTTTTTTATATCATACTGTAGCTGTTTCGCTGTAGTTTTAATAACATTACATCGTGTGAAATTACACACATACAAAAATGAAGTTTTGCATATTAAGAATGATTTGAGAAAGAACGTTATTATTTCATTATTATTCTCTTATATAGATTGATTTTTAAAATGTTAGTGGCGTAAAGTATGAAAAAGTCAATATACAATAAAGAATTGTATAAGTAGTTGAAAGGCAACAAGTCTAAAGTTATTGTGTAGTTACACAATGTTTGTGTAATGCATGAAAATTTACATCGCGCCAAAATTAAATGCGCGCTTTCATACAAGGGCAATCGCACCAACCGGCATTGCTATTCTGTTTGTGAACGTCGAGGTGTCAACTTGTGTATTTGTTGTCCACGAGTTGAGTTATTTTAAATAATTAAATTTTGGATTATAATATCTGATATCTGATCAACAAACTAAACAAAATGGCTGGTGTTGGTAAAGAAAATATTACTGATCATCTTGATAAGGTTTCTCTTAAGGTATATACAATATATAATGCTTAAAGTGTATATGTGTGGAATAAAAGTTATTTAACATTTCAAGTGCTTATTGAATTTTTTGTGTTTTATTTATATTTAGAGTCCAAGAAAAATTTTGACGGAGAACGTTAATGTTCGTAAAATGATGAAGGACGAAGAGATGGTCACTAAACCTGATTCTGTTGAAGCTTCTGATGATTCCGTCAATGCAGTAGCTAATAAGGCTCCGGTTCCATTCGATCCTTCTATTGAGCCTTTACTGCAAGAAAACCCTCGCCGCTTTGTTATGTTTCCAATAGAATATTACGACATTTGGACTATGTACAAAAAGGTAAGTTATTGTGAAATAAAGAAATGCGCGGCAAAACTGTTGTAAAATTAGAAGGTCATGGAAAAAATTGTATGACTAATTTGCGCGGGAACATGTCTCAACATGACTGCATGGTATTTATTTAAAATTGTTTTTGTAATTTTATTGTTTGTTTTTCGATTTGCGCGCTAATCGTTCAGTGAAAAAAATAGTGGCGCAATGTTTTATGATGAGAGCTGTGCAATTATTTTTTAACTTTATTTTATTTTATGTTCTTTAAAGTTTATGTTAATATTTTTAAAGTTTTTAATTTATTTTTTATTAATGGAAAAGCTTGTGTTTTATTAAAGTTCATTTGATTAAGCTTTTGCTTTTTTTTTTTTTTTATAGGCTGAGGCTTCTTTTTGGGTTGTGGAAGAGGTTGACCTTGCTAAGGATTTGGATGATTGGGAGAAATTGAATGACAACGAGCGTTATTTTATTAAGCATATCTTAGCTTTCTTTGCTGCTTCTGATGGTATTGTTAACGAGAATTTAGTGGAGCGCTTCAGCCAAGAAGTTCAAGTTACTGAAGCTAGATGCTTCTACGGATTTCAAATAGCAATTGAAAATGTGCATTCAGAAATGTATAGCATCTTGATTGACACTTATGTTAAGGATCATGAAGAAAGGTATGTTTATTTATGGAGTGTATTGTATGTATTGTGAAATAAAATTTTTTTTTAAGAGAGCATTTGTTTAATGCTATTGAGACCATGCCAGCGGTAAAGCGTAAGGCTGAATGGGCACTATCTTGGATTTCTTCTAAAAGTGCAAACTTTGGTGAACGTATCATTGCTTTTGCTGCTGTTGAAGGTATATTTTTCAGTGGAAGTTTTGCTGCTATTTTCTGGTTAAAGCAACGTGGCATCTTGCCTGGTTTAACATTTTCTAATGAATTAATTTCTCGTGATGAGGGATTACATTGTGACTTTGCATGCCTTATGTTTCAACATTTGGTGCAACGTCCATCTAAGCAACGTATTATTGAAATTATAACAGATGCTGTTAAAATTGAAAAAGAGTTCCTAACTGTAGCTTTGTCTGTTAATCTCCTTGGTATGAATTGCAAACTCATGTCTCAATATATCGAATTTGTCGCTGATCGTTTGCTAGTTGAGCTCAACGTTGGCAAGGTTTGTATAATTCAATTTTTTTACTTGCAAGCCGTAATATTTTATTCAAATTACTTTAGGTTTACAATAGTAAGAATCCATTTCCATTTATGGAGTTGATTTCCTTGGATGGAAAAACGAATTTCTTCGAAAGGCGTGTGGGAGAATACCGAAAAGCGGGTGTGTCTGCTAAACGTATGGATCAAGTTTTCACGCTGGACGCTGATTTTTAAAATGTTTAGCCTTTTAAGTCTGATAATATTTCTTGACACACATTCAATATTGTAAATAACCACATATAACTAATTTTAATCTCATACTTTAAGAAATTCCTGCTATTTTGGCGGCGCTTATATTTTAAGAAAATTTATATAAAAATATACATATAGTATTACCAAATTGACTTTGTTCACAAATAAATATTTTAAACCAATTGTTAAAATGTTTCTTTCTATGGCATACTTTCAATGGTAAATCTTGGTAGGTTTTCTTCATCAGAAAAACTCATTACGATTTTTTATACATATTTATATGCTTTTAGTGATTACTTTGTGTGCTTAAAATATTTCTACACATTTATCAACTTTTGTGTTATTACAGATAAATTATTCGAG
>NC_051847.1:81345722-81356274 GCF_002237135.1 Teleopsis dalmanni | reverse complement strand
AGGTTTGTTTTCAGGAAATAAGGGTGCTAGTTTGTGAATTGGTCGCTTTAACATGCCTGTTGCGGTTTTGACATCTACGACTCGTATAAATCCATCATTACCCTTATATGTCTTCATTATTCGCCCTAAAGGCCATTGCAAAGGTTGTACATTATCTTCTTTAAGGATCACCAGTGTATTTTCTTCAATGTTTTTGCATTCTTCACGCCACTTGTTTCGAACCTGTAGTTCCATTAGGTACTCTGCCCGCCATCTTTTCCAAAACTCTTGTTTTAAGTGTGCAACCAGATTCCATCTATTCAAAAGAGATGATTTTACCTTTTCACATGTTGCGTCTACGGGTGCTGTTAGTGCATCACCAACTAAGAAATGACCTGGTGTGAGAGCCTGCAAATCATTTGGATTAGACGACATTGGTGTTAAAGGTCGTGAGTTTAAAATAGCTTCTATTTCTATAATGACGGTTTCGAGTTCCTCGTACGTTAACGTTTCAGTTGAAACGCTTCGGACCAATAGGTACTTTGCTGATTTAACCGCTGCTTCCCATAGTCCATCAAAATGAGGTGCACGAGGAGGGATGAAGTGAAATGCTATTCCCTTGTTGCTGCAAGTTTTTGTTATTTGTTCCTGAGCTACATTGGAATGGATTGTTGTTGTTAATTCCTGCAACTTGTTAGAGGCACCGACAAAATTCGTTGCATTGTCACAGTATATATTTTGGCAGCATCCGCGTCGTGCGATAAAACGTTTTAATGATCCGATAAATGCTTCTGTTGTCAAGTCGCTTACCAGTTCCAAGTGTACTGCCTTTGTCGCAAAACAACAATAAACTGCTAGGTATGCCTTATGCGGACGTTTTCCTCTCACCTTATAATGCACCCAAAAAGGCCCACAGAAGTCAACTCCGGTATTAAAAAATGGCCTGTCTGGCTGTACTCGATGCCTTGGTAAACTTCCCATGACTTGTTCAAAAGTAACTGGTTTACATCTAGTACAACGAACACAATGGTGAATAGTTGATCTTGCCATAATTTTACCCTTGATCGGCCAAAATTTTTGTCTCGCTGCTGCCAGCAGTGCTTGACCGCCGCAGTGCATATTTCGTTCATGTATGTCTTTCATTATCAGTTTTACAATAGGGTTATTGTATGGAAGCACTATCTGATGCTTTTCATCATATGTAAGTGATGATGCTTCTAACCTTCCCCCCACGCGAATTATCTTGTGTTCATCTAAAAATGGCATCAGTCCAGCAAGTGTACTTGCAGGTTTTACTGTTTGGTTGCGTTCTAACTGAATTAATTCTTCTTTTAGTTCTGACTGTTGTATGTACTTCACTATATGCCTGAGTGACAGCTCCAGTTCCATAGGGCTTAGAGCCATAGTGATATTGCTTAAATTGGTTCGCCTTGCCCGATTTACAAATCGCAGCATATATCCTACCGTATGTAGTAGAGTTCTAAATGAATTCCTGTGATTGATTCTATCGATCCAATGGATATCGTAATCAGTTGAGATTAAGGCCACTTCCCTTGTCGTTTGTTTCCATTCAGGATTCACCGGATCAATACAGAGAGTTTTATTGAATTTGCCAGGCCAGTTGCTTTCGGAACCATGAAGAAAGAGTGGACCGTATAACCACAAGTTATTTTCGAGTAATTGAGCTGGCTTGATACCCCGTGATAATGAGTCAGCTGGGTTGTCCTTAGATCTTACGTGACGCCATTGATTAGGCAAGCTAATTTCATGAATTGCATTGATTCTATTTGCTATGAATTGTTGATGCCTTGCTGATGAAGAATTGATCCAGAAGAGAACGATTTCTGAATCAGTCCAATAATATGTTGCTACATCATGATTTATATTGTTCTTAACCTTTTTCATCAATGTCGCTCCTAATAGAGCTGAACACAGTTCTAACCTTGGAATCGTTTGTTTTTTGAGTGGAGCAACACGAGACTTGGAACACAACAATCGATTTATTAGTCGACCATCCATTAGTTTCGCTCGAACATAGACTGCGGCTCCGTATGCCTTTTGTGAAGCATCACAAAATACGTGCAATTGTATTGATTCAAGTGCTGGCATCTGTTTTCCGAATATATGACGATCTATTTTAAATTGATCTAGTACTTGTAGATCGTCATAAAAGGTAATCCACCTAGTGTATATTTCGGTTGGTACTGCTTCGTCCCATGTTAATTGTAGTTGCCATAGGTCCTGAATTAGTATTTTTGCTGTTACGAGTACTGGACCTAGTAGTCCCAATGGGTCGAAAATTTTGGCTAGGTTCGAAGTAATGGTTCTTTTAGTAATGATTTTTAGTGGATCCAGTTTTAATTTTATGCGAAATTGATCTTCTTTTGGTTGCCAAGTCAATCCTAATGTTTTGATTGATGTTGCGTCGTCACTTTGAAAGTCCAAATCAACTTCTTGATCTTCTTTTGCAATATTTTGAAGAAGTGACGGATGGTTGGCACACCATTTACGTAGCTTGAATCCTGCTGATTCCAACAAACCTTTTAACTGAGTTTGTATATCTTTGGCAGTTTGGAGACTATTTGATCCACTTAGGCAATCATCTACGTAGAAGTCATTACTTAGTGCTGCTGCACCTAGTGGATATTTTTGCAACTCAGATTTCGCCAACTGTTGTAAGCATTTAGTAGCCAGATATGGGGCTGATCGTGTTCCATAGGTGACTGTTTTTAATCGATAAAATTGTAAGGGTTCGTTATTATTGCTTCTCCAGACTATTAATTGATATCTTTGATCTTCGGGCTGAATAATAATTTGTCTGTACATTTTTTGAATGTCAGAACAAAAGACAAATCTTGGGCACCTGAATCGAAGTAAAATCGCAAACAATTCCTCTTGAATTGTAGGGCCAGTAAACATTGTATCATTTAACGATAGTCCACTACTCGTCTTGCACGATGCATCAAATACCACTCTTAATTTCGTGGTGCTGCTATCGGGCCGTAAAACGCCATGATGTGGGATGACATAATGAGGATTAACTTGGTTGATGTCAACCCTTTCCATGTGTCCGAGATCAGCATATTCATTCATGAACTGTACATACTGTGTTTTGAGTATTACATCCTTATCGAGTCTTCTTTCCAACGCTAAAAACCTGTTAATGGCAATGTGTTTTGACTCACCAAGCAACGATGGATCTTGCTTGAAGGGTAATCTGACACTGAATCGACCGTCTTGATTCCTTTTCATATAAGTTGCAAAATGAGACTCGCACAACTCTTCGGAAGGAGACAGATTTTTGTTTGCCTTTTCTGGTTCATCTAGTTGCCAGAACCGCTCGATAACCTTCATCGTATCTTGCTCATCTTCAGAGCATATTCCACAAACTTGTGGTGAAATAATTGAATTTTGGTTAGATATTTTTCCCACCACAAGCCACCCAAGCAATGTGTTCTGTAGGATGGGGAGACCTCTGCCAAGGTTTATTTGGCCGATGGACAATAGTTGATGAGAAAACTCAGCTCCAAGTAGGAGATCGATTTTGTTTGGGGTATTGAACGACGGATCTGCCAGATTGATGTTCTGTGGTATTTTCCAGCTTGAGCTTTCAATATGAATGCTCGGCTGGTCACACACAATCTTAGGTAATACATAAGCCTCTATTCGGCTGCTAAATCCGTTAATTCTGGACGAGAAAGCTAAATTGATTCGTTGTTGCGCATCTTGTTTTTTTTTTGCCCCACACCTTCTATACATGCTGAGGTCTTTTTCGGGTTTTCACCTAACTTCTTAATTATTTGATCGGTTATCAGGTTGACTTGGGAGCCGGAATCCAATAATGCTCTGCACTCAATTTCTCTTCCATTGTTGCCTTTAACGACAACACGTGCAGTTCCTAATACCACATAATTTTTTTGGATGTTGAGATTGTTGGAGAACAGAGAAGCAGGATTTTTTGATAATGATGCCTTCTTAATCATGGATGCTTCAAGTGTGCCTTCTAAATGCAGCAAGGTGTTGTGTTTCTTGCTGCATTTTAAGCAACTGCCTGATGTGCAGTCTTTTGTGAAGTGACCATTTTTTAGACAATTGAAACATCGTTGCAATGATTTTATGAGATGTAGCCTCTTAGCTGGGGTGTCATCCAGGAACTGCTTGCATAGATGAATTGGATGATTATCTCTCTTGCATATTGGACATTTAGCTGGTGCAGTGTTAGTTGTAGCCACTGTCTTAACCCATTTTTTAATTGATGCGCTATTATTTATTGTTTCTAGCGATTGGAACCTTTGTTCAATAAATTGAAATAGTTCCTTCATAGTGATCAGCTCTCGATTGTTTGATAATGACTGCTCAAATGCTGTTTGTGTGATCTTGTCTAATTTCTTCAACGTCATATGAACAATTATGACGTCCCAATGTTCGACTGGAATGTTCTGCGCCTTAAGTCCCAATAAACACTCTTGTGAAATGTCATGCAATGTTTTAAGGCCAGAAGCGGTTTCAGTTGTCATTGCTGGTAATGCGAATAATTTGTTTAACAATGCGGTAACTAATAATCTACCATTATTGTATCTAGCCTTCAGAATCTCCCATGCGGTAATGTAGTTCTCAGCTGATGCTGGCAAATGCTTTATCAGGTTTTTGGGCTCACCAATCAAGTTAGTTGTTAAGTAGAACATCTTTTGGATAGGTTTGAATGGTTGTTCGTCTATAAGTTGTGTAAACAGGTCTCGAAACTCTACCCACTTCAGCTGGTTTCCGTCAAATATTGGAATTGTTAACTGTGGTAATTTTACTGCCTGAATTGTTGGATTGTGCTGGTAGTGAGAATTGGATGATTTTAGCTTGAGTTTCAAACAAATCTCCATGTCTTGGAGTTTTTGACTAATTTCATAATACAATTCCCAGGAGTACCCTTCAATGAATTCTTCTGATGTAGAATTCCATATTTTTTCATTGTTGTTATCGAATGCTTTGTGATAACCTTCTATCAAAGCAAGCTTGCAAGAATAAAAAACTTCATTTTGAGATTCTTGGCTTGCCATTTCAATTTCTTGACTGGATCTGTCAATGACATTTATGAGTGCTCGTTGATTACGCAACACTCTTGATAATTCTTCATTTTGTTGAAACTGCATTGGATTTTGATTGTGTTGCCTTGGCGGCTTTTCCTGAGCATTTTCTACCTCTTGCATTTCGATTAATGCCTTGTTAAAAATACCCAAGTATTTGTTTGTCAATTCAGTCATTCTTTCATAGTAGCCCGTGGTGAAATACTCGTCTTCTGTATCTTCAGCCATAGCTTTACAAGATAATAACGTGTTGTGGTTCTTCTCTAACCTTGACCATTGTTCAGTTAACCGTAGAATTCTATCCTGATAATAGCGATTCGTCTTCCTTGAGGCTGGATCCTTCTTGAAGTTGCTGATTATCCTCTCGATCTCAGCTCCTATAGCTTGTTGTTGATCAATAAGTGTGTTGAAATGCTCCATGATAATACCGTTCCTATTTATTGTCCTTATAGGAATATCACGTCGGGGTCACCAAAATATGTTGAGAATGCTTTTATTCTCAAGTTTCTATCAATTTGTATTTGTATACCGGAATTCCACCAAGCACATGTAACTTGTTGGACGGTATATTTGTATACTTTTTATATTCTTGAAGATACCACCGAGCACATAAACCCGTTGGTAATTTTATGAAAAGAAGATAAGTTCTATTCAAATTTGTATCATCGAATACCTTTATTAAAAGAATTGATTTGTTTATATACATTTTTTCTTATAATAATTACTTACTAAAACTTATTACGTACAATAATTTACTGACCCAATTAATATCAAGCAAAAAATATTACTTATAATGACACATAAAATATTCAGCAAAACAATAAATAATTAATAGCAAGCAAATTACATAAAATATTTACCAAAACAATGAGTAATTAATAGCAAGCAAATCACATAACATATTTACCAAAACAATGAACAATAAATTATTTAAAATGTGTTCTTGCCCTAGTTATAAAATAAACACTAATCAGCAAAAATATAACCTATTAATATTTTACGATTACGTTAAATGCATTTTATCATGGGTCAGCAAAAGACAAAATAAATGTAATACTTAACAAAGTTCTTATATTCACCATCAGACTATCATTCATTATGATATTTACTATATTTTCTTGCTAGTAAAAAATTGACTTCAAAAGTACATTTGTAAATGTTTAAAAATAACATTCCACAAATTTAGAAAGAAGGAATATTAGGTTTTAGTGAAAAAATACTAAAATACGATTTGTGAAACGCGGCTGTATATGAATTCAACATAATGTATTCGGTATTTCTTATACCAGGGCATCGTCTATAGATATCCAGGTATAGTATAAGTACCTGAAATACTTGGATAAGTCAAAATATTTTAGTTACTTCCGAAAATTTTGATGATTCTTTCACGAAATAATTTTTATATCAAAGTTTAGCTAAATAAGAAACTAATTTGCGATAAAATCGCGTCACAATAATAGAAATGGATTGAGCCAGATCTATTAATCTTGATGTGACTAATAAAATGGCATATGTTTACATTATTTTGTTATGAATATCTTTGAAAGTTTAAAGTCCTCTTTTTGCATTACTTTGATTAGGAAAATTTACAAAAAAATTTAAATGAAATTATATTAAATTTATAATAAAAAATAATTAAGTTTACATGAATCAGACGTTACAACATTTCTTAAAAAGATAAAAAAACTGTAATACGGATACATTCTTATATATTCTATATTATTCATTACAGTAATAGTTAATTGTTTTTTTTTTGATATTAATATATAACTCAGAAGTATAGGGTAATGTTTTTTTTTTGTAAAATAATTGCTATATGGTATATTATTTTTTTGGTAATATATAGCGTTGTGTCTTATTCAATCACTCATATCTACAAAATCAACCTATGTAAAACTGATTTGTACGAGAGATACAACACATTTAAAAAATTTTCTATTCTCCTGTAGAGAATTGATATACATTATTAGAGAATATAAGAAAACAATTCGACTAAACTATTTGGTGATGTCATGTAATCATATTGATTATCGATTATTTCTAATGACTACGAAAAAAAACTAACAAAAGATTTTTTCGCATTCCGGTAAAACCTTATTACAGTTATTAAAAAAATTTAAATACTCATATAAAGAACCTTTAAAAGACCGTTACTTTAAAAGTGATTATTACTGCGGCATATACAAATTTATCAAATTAGATTATACCATAGAGGATGGCATGTTTTCGAATATTTCTTAAAAGAGAATATATATGAATATATATATAGATGAATATATTAATTTAAATGAGTTTAAAAGAAATGTTGATTTCAAATCACTCATATCGTCTCCTGCTGACCTGTCCTTCTCCAGTACCCTGGGGTCATTTAAGGTATATCATAATCATTTTAAATTACACAGAACACTTATATACATTTACATATAAATTTATATAGATACATCATAAATAGATAAATTTTTTTACATCATTAAAAAAAATTTATAATTTATCTTCCACATTTTTAAAAAAATATGTATAAAAAATTGTTAGCTTACTGTTAACAAATTAATTATTAATTAATAGATTTATTACAAATCTCTTTACGTATGTAATTAAAATGAATTACATATAAAAAATGTTAGTGTTATTTATTTACTTTAAATCAAGTAAATAGTTATAAATGTGTTGTGTTATATCTATTTACATTATTAAATATATATATATATATAAATGTTATTGTTAGTCTTTAGTTAATAAATAATTTGTCTACATTATTTACATTATTAAAACAGTATATATAAAAAAATTATATTGTGTTCAGTTATTAATTAATACATCACAAATCATTTCACATTATTAAAAAAAATAAACATAAAAAAAATTGTTTTTATTAGACATTAGTTGTTATAATTCAAAACTAATTGTTATAACACAAACCTTTTTATATATATAAAAAGTCTGTACTGATGAGAAAATGAGAAAAAATTTAAGTTTTTTTATGAATATAAGTTGTAATTTAACATCATATTTTTCAGATGGAAGTGACTATTACATTTAATAGAAACTATTATATTTCATAAAGAGGTTTTTCGAACAGTAGTGAAATACAACAACAAAAATTATTATTATTTCAATTAATTGAATTTATGGCTAACCATACAGCTATTTCGACTATTGCCAAATAGCCATCATCAGTGTTCTTGGAAATATTTTAATTATTCCGAAATAATTTTTTTTTAAGATTGTAAATAGCATGAATCGAAATTGTGCCCAGTCAATTTTGAAACTCAAAGTCAGCGCATTTTAACGAACTAACCCAAAGCCGTACTTGACTTTTATATACGCATATTTTCTGGAGTTTTGTTAATTCGCTGTGAAAGTTTTTATTTTAACAAATTCACTTGCTGTGTTTTTATATTAGAACGAAATCATAAACAAGTTGTAGAATAATTGATTTAATTAATTATAATTTTATTTTTAATTATTAAATTTCAATACTATTCTGTTTGTAGAGGCATTATTTGTATTTTTTAATCCAAATAAATAATTAGAAATAAGTAAATATATGTATTGTATAAGTTCAATAATTATTTTACGCTAAAAAGAGATAAATTTTATTTTATTCAGTATATATTATTATCAATCATTATTTATTATAAACCATCTAAGATACATTTTTAAATTTATTAAGAAAAATCCTTAAATATATCTCAACTATGAAAAGCTTTTTATTTCACTTTTTGACTACTGCAAATATTATAATCAAAATTATTTAAATACATAAGTTCAATAATAATTCATTAAATAATATTATTTGACTTTACTTATTATAAATCAAAGCTAATAGATATATATTGGAAATATTATCGGAAACAATTTAACTTAATTAAAAAATGTCTTTCTTATACGATTGATTCATTTTCAGAAAGCTTTTTTTTAATTTTTTTAACTTTTTTCAATTCCAAAGTACAAGAGATACGGTCACTGATCAGCTGCGACAATCGGTGAAAAAGCTAGTACAAATCTTAGAGGGGAAGACGGAAAGAAATTGTTTGTATATGTTTTTCTGAGCTTTATTATTTGCACTGATCGCGCATTACGTCAGTTGTTGTTTTGATTTCGTTCGAAGCGGAAAACCAGCTGATTATTGCACTTCTAAAAATTGATCACCATCAATTCATCAGTGAGTGAAATGTATTTAATACAAACACAGCAAAAGAAGAATATATAAAATAAACTATTCAATTATAAATTATAATCTCATCGAAAAATATTTAAAGCTATATAATTAAAATTCAACGATAGTTTTTCGGCTGGTGCTGTAGTTTCTTCACTATTAATAATAATAATATAATAATAATAATATGTAATAAATATGTATATATAAATACATAATATTTAAATATTATCCTTACCAGCCATAACCGGGAGCTTCGCTATTTATATTGTATGGCTAACAGGCCTTTAAACTTGCTTGCGCATGTAAAACTAATCCCTGTAATCTTATCAGAACATAGAATATTTTAGTTTTTTTAAAATAGTTTTTAATTGAAACCCAAATTTATTTTAAAGATAAATTTAAATATAGTTTTTTCAACGACTAGTTTCAATACAAATATTTATAAATTAGAATATAATTCCATTAATATAAATACATTTACTTAAATTTTAAGGAATAGAAATCAATTTAAAATTTAACAATTAATTTTTTTTCTAATTCTACAAGTTTTAAATACATAAAAAAATTACACAATTATTAAACTTGAAAACTGGAATAATGTGTATTGATGTAATCTAGTAATGCGTCACAAAATGAGTAAACCAAATTCACTTCAGAACAACCAGTGTTATTAGTGTTTTATTTGAGATAATGGGTAAGAAACCCACACAAGGCATATCTTAAGAATCTTATGCCTTAGTTAATCATTGATGAAGATAGCTTATCAAATACTAGTAATAATATAAATTTATGATACTATGCAATTGTTTTATTATCTAAAATAGTAAAACTGACCTTGACACCTACGATAATTGAAAAAATAAATATTCAAAAAAAAAACGGACATCTTTTTTTTCATTCATTATGGTTTAAGTCCTGCTGTCCTTCATTAATGACATACAATGGATTATAAAGAGTTATTGATCGTTTAACAAATTAGTAATAACGATCTATATATCTATGCAATTTAAAGATAATATTTTATGTCTTTTTTAAAAGTATTTTGAATGGAAACAACTGTATACAGCGAATTTGCATATGTCTGAGCAATTATCTTCATTCATTGCGTTCCCATGGAAACATTGGCCTGTGTGGTTACAGTTGTACCTAACCAAGAGATTCTGTTTAAGCGCGAGTTTCGCACCTCCAAATCCGTTGTGTATGCTGCCGAAGCAGGTGGATTCGCTGTATATGTACGGGTACCATTTGGAGACTATCATTCCATCGGGTTTAGACTCATGTTTAATTTCCAGAAAATAGTTAAAGAAGAGAGCAAAGCCCTGGCGATGTGTTA
>NC_051847.1:81339446-81345622 GCF_002237135.1 Teleopsis dalmanni | reverse complement strand
AAAATACAGCAATTTTATTCTATTGGCAAAGTTATATTTACTCTGTAGATGTGATTTTAATAGCGCATAATTAAGAACTAGGATATGAACATGAGGAAGTATAACACAATCAGAAGAGCATTAAGCAAAGGTAGATATAAAATAATAAATACTCATTAACTGCTTAGTATGAATGTGAGAAAGTGCCAAGCACCAAATGAACTGTTATTAAAAATATAATACCAGAAGAATTATAAGAAGTATTAGAGAAAACAAATTGTTTTCTACATAGACCGGAGATTAATTATGTCGTTGTTGGAAGTACAAAGCAATAAGAAATCAACTTAACAAAAAATTTAGTAGAAAAAATTCTATATAAACATATATATTGATCATAATAAATGAATATAAAACTTAAAATAATTATATATTTATAATTATAAATAAAAGAAGAAAAACGAATATGTAAAATTTTTATTATACCACATAAAAAGTCTCCAAACTGCTAGTAAAAGGAATAACTTATCAGAAAACTAACTTATATATAACCAATATAAACATTATAATAGACAAACATATGGTATCAGTACTACACCCCATCAGTAGTACTTAAGTAACAAATAATTAGTGTTATAATAAGAGTAGATAAGCAAATATTTATTCTAAGAGTCGCTTATAGTTATCAAGTTGTTCATCTTGGAGTCAGTCGTCAATTTGCATAAATAAATAATCAATTCGACATACGTATTATCTGGGTACCGGGACGAAAATATATAGCAGATGAGTTTCGACTGCCAAAAAAAAACCTGTCTCTCAAACTATTGTTCTGTTAACGACCTATAAACTAATAATCAAAAACTTTTCTATCTGCAAAGAAAGATGAAAACAAATGGCAAGTTAAATCGAGGACAGATGTAGTGTTGACATATTCATGGGCAGCTAGGCAGCAATCAAAGCCCTTAAATCTTTTACAACAACATTAAAGATAGTAAAGGAATGTAGAGAAGCAATCGACAAGCTAAATAGGTTGGCTGATATCACACTCATCTGGGTTCAAGAACATAGGAACATCGAAGGGAACGAGAAAGCTGACAGTTTAAACTGCATTGGTGCTTCCCTGGTTGTGTCACTGGCAGTATCGGTTTATATTACCCTAGAGACCTTCGTTTACTCTCTTCAACTTGCCAATAACAGATAGAAAGCACTTAAGTCATGTGCAACTTCCAGGTTAACATGGCCCACCTATAATATAAATAGATCCTCAGCAGTTCTTTCCGGGCATAGGTGTATAGGAACCCACGCAGAAAAACTGCGCATTACTCATAATTTTCACTACAGAAGTTGTAAAAACCTGCAAGAGAAAGATAGTTACCATAATACATTTTCTCTGTGAATGTCCGGCTTTGGTGTCCCGAAAATATAGGTTCTTAGGAAGATACTTCTTTGATAGTTTATCAGTCTGTTCACCGGTGTAAACGAAAGATCTATTAAAGTACTTAAATTCGGCAGGATGGATTTAGTCTCTATTCTTCTATACCACACTCCTCACAAGAAGTGAGGAGTGCGGTAGCAAAACGGCGAATAATCGCTAATTGAGGTACATGGAAGTTATCTCATGGCCTGCCACTACAACCAACCAACCATATTTCAATCACACTTCTTATAATTTCTAATATTTAGAATCAAGATTTACTTTATTTATCGTTGCAACTCTAGAACATATAAGAAGCAATTTACATAAATTTTCTTCTAATATGATAGTAAACTATTGACCTACAAGTTTATTTAGTTCAGGTTAATTAAATAGAAAATCATATCGGACAATAGAAAATTAAGTTATCCAAGTACTTGATGAAAAAATAAAATATTTGTTTTTGAGCTATAATTTGTTATGCTCTCAATTCGTACATAATCACAGTCATAGTTAGTACTAATAAATAAAAAAACATTAATATTTTTAAATAAAATTGTATGTTTACTTAATGAAATTAAAAATCATTTGATTTTTTTTTTTTGTATTTTTGAACTTTTGTTTGGAAAATTTCGAATATTAACGCCGCATTTAAAATTCGTTTTGTTCCATGGCCATTTAAACTTTCTAGATCACTGGTTTGTTGAATATTTTGACCTCAAACTATTTACAATTCGCATTTATGAGTACATACATATGTATATGTAGTCGTAAAAATGAATTTGTATAAAAATATATTTTTTTGAATTGATAATATTTTTAAACGAAACATAAAACAAAGTTTTGGAATTCATATATACAATATGTAAAATAAATAGTATATATGACATTAAATTTTAACAATCTGCGGCATTTCATTTGCAATTTCTTCATAGTTAAAATTCTCATTTCCGGATAAAGTACAGAACTAGATCTCTTTTTTTTAATTTTTAATTTCTGTTTTCGAACAATGGTTAGTCTATGAATTTAAAAGTTCTAGTTCCGGTCAGTTTGCCACAGCCACAGTCACAGCCACAGTTACAGCCACGATAACAATAACAAATCTGTCACATTTTTTTAAGCCATGGTTAAGTACATTTCTTGCACGTACCATGAGCTGAAAACGCTGTACGAGCTTTGCGCCTTCACTTGCTTTGGTGTGGTACAGCAATTCAAATTGTGTGGGTGAAGGGTGCATATAATTACGGAATGTCTATACTCGATGACATTATTGGTATTGGTATGCACAGTAGAATAATTTATTAATATACTATTAAATAATAATTTATTTTAAAATATGTTTAATATATTTTATAAAAGTTGATGCATATATATTGGGTCTTACACTGTATAATTTATGACTTTGAAGCCGTAGTCAAATGTTTTCTATACCGAAACTGCAGTGAACCTAATAAATACTTCGGTATATATAAAATGCATTGCAATTATGATTTAGAATATATATTGATATTCAGATGTCTGAGTTGGTGAATCAGCACCTTTACTCTATTTTATCTGTGGACAGTTTTAAGTCACACTAAATACGGGGAATATGTCATCTTAAGATGTTATGATTATAGAAGATCAAAGTAACAAAAAAAAGTTGTAACCTATCTGTGATGGAACATTATTTGATCCAAAAATGTTTATAATACATTCCCATATAATATTACTCAGAACTATAGTATAGAATTATAGAATCTGCAGTGAATCTAATAATTACTTCGGTATGTAGAAAATACATTGTTATATTACAATTACGCTAAGAAGTATATTGTGTTAAGATTTTATATTTATAGAAGATCAAGGTAACACAAAAAAGCATGTGGCCATACTAAGAGACTGAATATTTCCTTTAATAACTTTTGAAGAAAAAGGGGAAGCTGTTATAGTGATTTCATTCTTAAATGTAACACACACGCAATTTAGATTAATTATTTTTTGCTAGCGCCTTATTTTTTTAGATATTCTCAGTCTTCTACAAGATCTCTCGTTGATTTGGTATCTGAGGATTTATTGAAGATTTGAAATGGTTTTAGATCGGCCAAATCATATGCGATAACAGAATGGCTCATCAAGTTTAAGTTGAGGAATACATAAATCAGTCAGTGAGAACGGCAGAAACACCCCAGTTATCAAAAAGTGTCCAGATGCACTAATTGGAAAAATGTAGAGTCAACTAAGCTCAAGTTTAAGTGTATCACTAGAATCATTGTGATAAACTTACCGAATCTAGTGGTCGTTTATGAACATTATATAGTTTGATAGTACTCACATTTCTATTTTCTTTGTTGAAATATATTAATATCTACTTAACTATAGTGTTTACTGGATATTTGTAATATATATTTGTAAGTTTAAGTGTATCACTAGAATCACTGTGATAATCTTACCGAATCTAGTGCTCGTTTATGAAAATTATATAGTTTAATAGTACTCACATTTCTATTTTCTTTATTGAAATATATTAATTTCTACTTAAGTATAGTATTTACTGAATATTTGTAATGACTTTGTTCTATCTCCTAAAATCATTGGACTCTAAATAAAGCAATAGTGAATAGTTAATATACTATTTATGTACCACTGTAAATAATTTAAACGTGGCTTTAATCGAGTTCGAATCCAACTGACCATTATTTTTGTCGCCAAACACAAATACAGCTTTAATTTTACAATATAGAAGAATAAAAAACTCATAAAATAATTTGGTATAGAGCTTAAATAAAAAAATCAAAAAACATAAATGAAAATATATGTGCTTACCTTGCGTTCATTCAAACATGACCATCAACAATGGTATACTATGTTACGGCTACCAACGAATCCAACACCCAATCGAACAATTCGAACCGTGCCTCTTTCACATTTAAAAGTGAGTATTTGCAGAAAAAGGCTGCATCACACGGGTTCTCGGTAACTCACCTGATTTGAAACGTACCTAATTACTCGAGATACAAGTCAACTAAGCTTTGGTTCGATAACGATTTGAACGCCACATTGGGCGTAGCAATGTCAACCTGAACGCTGTGAGGGACTGCATAATTATTACGCCTGCCGCAGCAACACGGTGACGAACGTAGTCAACTCCCTATTTTCAACACCACCAAATCGGTAGAATTCGTGCCAAGCTTCGGCAGTTCGAGCAATCGTTTTTTTGTGTTTTTACCATTAATTTGCATATGAATGAGTAAAAGAAAAAAAATTGGTTTTCGTTTGTTCTACACCGAAACCAAAATGCCATATCGAATGCGTGATCTCGTTGTCAATTAATTCTTTTTGTTGGTGTTGGAAAATGTTATTTCACCGAATTTTCCGAATTTTCAAGTGAAATATTAGTTTGCGCAACTGTTAACTTATTTAGTTAGTCGCGAAATTTCCAAACGAACGGTTCAGTTTTTTTGAATTTATTTACTACTAAATTATTTTATATTAAAAATAATGTAAGCAGTGGTGAAAATTAATATCCTTTAAAGTGTTGAATTTAAAAAAAAAATATATTAAATAATTTTGGTTAAAAAAATAAAGTTCGTGAAAAAAATAAATTTATTTTAATATACAATGAAAGTATGATAATAAAATAAAAATTAATAATAATAATAATGATAAAATCAAATTAGATTTTTTAATACATAGATAATAATAATAAAATTAAAAATTAATTTAATTTATAGATGGAAATTTATTGATATTAAAATTATTAAATATACATTTTTTTTTTTTGAAAACGTGAACTTACTTTAATTATTTCAATAAATTTTTTTTTGAATCAACTTACAAATATTTATTTATTAATATAAAAAATATGTAAACGTTCAAAGTGCAAATTAAATAAAAGGACAACATTAAATATACAATATATGCATATATCACAACAAACATACTAAGCTTTTAAGTGCAAATTAATTAAAGGATAACATTAAATATATAATATATATCAGAACGAACATACTAAGCGAACGATCGATAAAAATTTATTAATCAAAATTTAATTAATATATGAAAAAAAATATTTATAAATAGTAACATATAAAAACTGTGTTTGTATTAAAAAAATTTATTTATTTATAGTATTGTAAAAAAAATATAAAAAAAAATTTTTTATAAATAATTAAAAGCCATTTAACAATACCAATATATGAATTTTCATTTTCACATAAATACAATTTATTAAGTGCTTAATTTTTATTTCATTATTTTCAAAGCGAAATATTATACAAACAACATTTATAATAATAAAAAATAATTACCAAAAAAATTAACCTAAAAGAAAAAATTAATCTGGCATAGTAAAACGAAATCCGCAAATAATATTTAATAAGATAAATATTTATTATATCAGAAGAAATCAATCCATTTCAAATAAAAAAGAGGATAATAGTGAGAAAATAACTATCACTGCTGTCTTTGGAAACATTAATTAGTTTGATTTGCTATATATAATTTATTCTGTATATATAACTTTGACATCTGCAAATGTCAGGGATTGACCCTGGCTTAATTTAAAGCATTATTCAACTTACATTTAATTTTGTAAATAATAATTTTGTGTCCTTTGTCAAGAAATCTATTTTAAATAAAGAAAAACATAGAAAACTTTCAAATCCAAAAAAATATTAGTCAAGTGATTTCTTGGACTGCGCATAAAGCTGTTTCGGATATCGTCAAATATGATAGATCAGTGAACTTCAGAAAGATGTATTAGTTTATTTTAATTATTTATAATTTTTGAAATGACAGGAATTGA
>NC_051847.1:81333936-81339346 GCF_002237135.1 Teleopsis dalmanni | reverse complement strand
ACACTGTTACTTTATTACTTGATTGGTGAGCTCATTATTCGAAATCAAGAATATTATATGCTATATTGTATTAGAACGATCGTAATAGTTTTTTTGAAAACTATTACGATTCGTTAAAAATTCAGAGAAATTTATTATTATTTTAAAAAAATAATTTTTTTTTTTTTTTGTAATATTCCAACAATTAAAATTTTCATTAATTTTTCTATAATTTATACTGATTAAACTAATGCATTTTATTTATTTTTCAAATTTATGTTTTTAATGCTAAAAATACATTTGCAGCGGCAAATCGAACCAACCTGTTCGAATATTGTTACAAACAGCTTTGCACATTAATGCATATAAATTTGTTATATCATTTTTGAATAATTTGTTTAAATTTTTAAATGAAATTATCTTATAAATTATTTGCACGTTGTACAATATATAAAAAAATATTTACAATAAATTAAAAATAAACAAATAATATAAATAATAAGTGGAGAATAAGAAAATAAAAGCATAAATATTTTCTTCACTAAAATAATTTTGCCGCCATTTTATACATACAATTGCATTTAATTTTATTATGTCCCAAAAAGCTTTCACTATTTCATTATGCATAGTTTCGAGTGTATTTTCGAACTTCGACACTTAATTCGAATTGATTTGTCTGCAACATGCTCGGAAGAGCATTGTTGTGCTTTGTTGATTGTAAAACATGTAAATTTTGACTTTTGCCACACTTCTCAATTAAAATGTATTCATGTAAAATTTAGCATTTCGCCTTCCTATTTCTGCCTATCCGTCTGCTCGTCCGTTTGTGCGTCAGCGTGCATGTCATTTTGTCTGTCAGTCAATGTGTCAGTTCATTTGCAAATGCATTTTGCATATGCGCGCGTTTAAGTGCAACAAATGCATTCGTTTAAGTTTAAAATATTTTTTCTGTGTATTTTTAGTCAAGTAACTTGTCTCTCAGCAATTGTTCCCATGTTTGTTGTATTGTTTCTTAGTCTAATATTAAATAGATTTTATAATATTGGACTAATGCCATACATTTATTTTATTGTATTTTATTAAATTATTATTTTAGCGCATAAATAACTTGAAATTAGTCATTTTTACCTATTTGTTGCATTTTTGTAAGTAATAAAAACGATTTCATTTGCAAATAATCTCAAATAATCTTCGAAAATTCATACTTTAAATAAATTTATTTGATTATGCATTAATTTTAATTATTTTTAATATAGAAATCAAAAAATTAAAGACCTTTATTTTATATATATAACAAATACATATGTTAAGTAATAAATAATATTTGCAATAACTAAATACTCAGATATTTTATTTGTTATATAGCAAAACACATAACCTAAAATATTTTCTTGGAATAGTGGTTAATTTATACAATAAAAGACATAATATACAATATATTATAATCAGATGAGGTAGGTATTATAATAAGATACAAATAGGATCGTTGCGGCATTAATAATACCATAATAATGAATAAAATGATTACTATCTGCATAATGTTTAATAGTTAAATTTATGATATGATGATCGTTTTGTAATATACTATTGCATACCTTTTTAAAATAAAAACTACAACTACTTTATTTACTAATTTCCTATATAGAATTGTCTGTAGAATGTATGAATAGAGTAAGAGCATAATATTTTAAGTAATAAAAGTTTTTATTCCTAAATTGAAAAAAATAAAATATTTATTATTTTATTGGAGAACTTTACACTATATTTAAGAGGTCAATTATGCACCTCTTGTAGATTCAGAGCATTTTTTCAAATCCAACTTTCTCGATCATTTGTAATATTGTAATATTATTTCTTTATTCGATATAAGGTGCTCGCTTGGATGCTATCCCTGCTGAATATCATGTGAATATAAATGATATATACATATATAAATATAAAAAATATATCTTTTGAAACTAGAATTCTCATAAATACTTATTTTTTTAAAGAAATAATAAGTTAGAAATTTATCAGCTCTATGTGTTCTTTTATATTTTCAATATCAGTTTTATAACCTAATTTTTACATGAAGAAATATTTATTATTTTATTTCATATTTTTTGTTGAATTAAAAATTACAGCAAATGAAAAACAGACATTAGAAAATTCTAGGTACGGAGCCTAAAAGAATTGTAAATTAAACTGCATTTAGGCGCTTATTATTCAGGCCACTTTTGTATCATAAATTACAGGTTTTTTTTTTGCTGATCTTAAAAAACTAAATAAATATAACTATTTATATTTAAAAATAATAATTATTAAATAATGGATATTAAATATATATAATGGCATACTTAAAATTAAATTTAAATTGAAAATCAAGCATAATAAAGAAGTAAATGAAATCAGAAGTAATGAAATAGATCACACACACATACATCATTTTATAACTATATTTGCATTTATCAATAATATTGTTTAATAATTTTAAAAAAATATTTTTAATTACATTTATTAATGTCATTAGACACCGTACAATATGTAGAATATAGATAATAGGTGTAGATAATAGATAATACAACTTTCAAAGAGTTTTTAATAACTTTTTAAAAAAGTTATAATTTTTAAATAACCAAAGGAACTGTGTAAATATTTATATCAAAAAAAAAAATTTTTTTTACTCTTGCTTGTTCTTCTCTTTATCTACGACAACTTTATAAGTAAACTATGAGAACCTTGAAATATTTAAAAAAAAACAGATTTTTGATGAGTCTCACATTGAACCAAGAACAGAAAAATAGAGTGGGTGTGTGGTTGGTGGCAATGCCACAAATTTACGGAATTCATGATTTACTTCTCATGATAAAAATAAAAAAGAACACGAATTTGTCTACAAAGACATTTTGAAAAGTATGTTATTTTAATGGAGAAAAGGAAATAATCTCAAATGCTAGTTAAAAAGCTAAAGAGGTGTCAAACGAGAAACACAAAAAGTAAATAGTATTTATTAAATAAAGCGAATATGGCAACACTCGGCATTATTTGTTAAAAAGGAAATATATTAATTTTAATAGTAAATACATTTATTTAAAATTAATAAATAATATTTTTAAAATAGAAAATAATATTGAACACTATATTAAATTTTTCTATGCTGTAATTTATAATATTGCATTCAAAATTTATAACTTTTTAAATTATTTTTAATAACATAAGATACTATCATTAAGTGTATATTACATATGTAATATTTATAATAGAATATTAAGGAAAGGTTTTTTTTTAAATATTTTTAAATATTGTGTAATTTTACAGTATTTAGTTTTAAAAACATAATGCCTTTCATTTTATAATAAATATATATATGTGAAATATTTCTTAGAACCAAAAATTTTGTATAATACTGATAAAAGAAACAGACTTCGAAAAAAAGGCAAAATAAATTGTTGGCCGCACGAAACGCTTGTAATCTATTTTTATCAGCAATTGTAGGTGGAGGCGGCAGTGGTGATATTAGCATTTGAGTCTGTAGTCGTGCCGTTTGCTGATATACATATGCGCTAATATATTTATTTCAAACAAATGAATACAAATGGACGTATTTCTAAATATTTTTAGCTTTCTTTGTTGTTTTCGTTTATTTAATATACCTTATAGTTAATTTTCAATGTATTTATTGGTATTAACTTAAATATTTTATTATATTTTAGCATGCAAATCACATATCTAAATATAATCAATTCACTCAAAAAATAATGAATTAGTAAATTCTGAATTTTTTATTGAAGATTTAGGTAAATTGAAATTTAAGTTATTATTTCTATTCATTATTATTAAATTATTATATAAATTAATTATTTTTATTTCTTACTTTTAAATCAATATGAAAGATTTATTTAACGAATATCAAATACAGGGTTGTATAAATTTTTTTTTCTCGGTAAAATGTATAAACATTTTACAACTGTCAAATATTTTGTAAGCTTTAAGAGACATAAATTTGTCTGAATGACTGAGTGTTAAATGTTCACATATATTAAGATTACATTAAAATAATGAGTTGTCAAGCTACTTCAATATAAACACATATTTTTATATTTAACAATTAGTCATTTAGTTTTTGCTCGATTATTTATAAAGAATTTTTTATGACAAAAGAATATCCATTCAAAATTGATTTCTTATTTAATTTCTTAATAATGCAAAATGTATGATTGATTATTTAAAATATTAAACTGTTGGAACTAATAATTGACAATTTAATCATGTCATTATCGTTAAATAATAAAACTGTGTAGATTTTAATTAAACTGATCAAAATTAAATAATATTCTAAATAAGCTGAAGATTCCAATACTCGTGGCTGAAAACTCTAACTAAGTTTGTATTACAACTTTCAGGTGACATTGTACTCACCATACCCACTAACAAACGGGTATTGGAATCTTCAGCTGCATTAAAATATTATTTGATTTCAAACAATTTTACTAAAATCTACATAGCAGTTTATTAGACTTAAAATTAACAGAGATTTCTGTTTTTTATAGGACATTGAAAATAAAGAAATCATATATTAATAGGAAAGGAAATAGTATCATTCTGTGATGTGGTACCTGAAACACCTGCATTATAATAAACAGAATGTGATATTTTTTAAGAGAAGTATATCTAAGTATTTCTTAAAATTTGTTTCTTAACATTAAAAAAAATTAGTTGACGTATACCTATAAAAATTGCTAAATTTGCTATAATCAATAAATTAAAATATTAAATTCAGGAAACAGAAATTTAAATAAAGAGACAGGATACAGTACATAAAATTATCTCATCTATACACTAAATGTATGTCTTTATTTTTATTATAGGTTATTTACATAAAATACTTTTTTAAATAAACTTTACGTTGATATTTCTAAACAGTTACTAGCCTGGCCTTATATAGAGAAATGAAAAGGTAGAATGAATGACAAATTTAATAAAAATTTTGTGTTTCATTTTTGGGAAATAATAATGAGCTATAAATATATATTTATAGTAATTTTTATACAAGAAAAATGAATCATAATCAACCAATAACGAATATATCTTTAACATAAATGATGCTGTTTTGCTGAAAATAAGAGTTTATAAATTTGAATAGTGTTGATAGTGCAATAATTTGAGCAATTGCATTAAACAATTTTCAATATTTTTTTAAAAAATGATGTGTTTTAATAACTTACAATACAATATCATAAATATTTTAATAACAAGAAAATGACTGCATCTGTTAATTTCAAACTGATGCATATTAATATTTATACAGTATTTAATATTGTAATTTAACATCAGTCACGACGGTCGTGACTATTCAACTTATTAGAAACTATTGTATATAGTAGTGCTGTTCATATTCGAATTTACGAAGTATTCGAAGAAATTCGAATATTCGAATAGTAAACGAAGTCTT
>NC_051847.1:81320384-81333836 GCF_002237135.1 Teleopsis dalmanni | reverse complement strand
AAAATACAAAAACAAAAAAACTGAACTAAATCTTTACCTGCACCAACCTTTTCAAACATTTTCTATGGAATTGCAAAAACTACCTTGTATGAAAATTGCATTTTATATTTTCATTTTAAAAATATCGCGCAGAATTTGCGCGATACTCTTGCTTTTTATATTATATAACGCAAGTATACCAGTTATTTGTGCGTTTTAAAATAAGAAGCAAATTTTAAGAGTTATTGCTGCGCGAAAAAAATAAAAGGCATATAATAATTATTATTATTTGAGTTTTATTTTAAAAAGCACAAATATAAAAAGCATGCATAATATTAAGGATAAAAGTTGTTAGAATGATAACTATTTACTTAAATAAGAGTTTAGACAACTTTTTGTTGCTGCTTTTTTTCATAAAAAATTTTAAAATAACTGTTATTTTCGGTCCCTGTTTATAAGCATTGTGTAAAAATAATATATTAAGTTTGCTACAATGTTTGTAAAGATTTAATGGAGACATCAGAGACTTCATAATGAATATATATTCCAAATCAGCCCACGAATTAATCTCAAGTCTTCTTGAGATAAACGAATTAATTTTTTTTTTAATTTTTGTAAACCGACACCATATATTCTATAAATACCATGAATAGGTTGGAGTGACGGCTGTGTGTCCAAGCAAACCCACTTGAGCGCAAATAATGTCCCGTTGTGGTATCACAGGTTCGTACATAGACTTAAAAGTTAGTATATGACCAAAGGCAAAAAGCGAAGATTCCTATTAGGTAAAGGTGAGCCAACCTAAAGGTTCTTTGAATTTGGCTAAGTCTCCAATTTTGCAAGATGACAGTTCGGTCAGGTCACTAAGAAAAGAGATCCTGAAGTTTAAAGATTCTATCCCAGTTAGAGATTGGTACTGACACATGAGATGGAGCACAGATTCTCTCCTCATCTTCAGAACTACAACTGCGACAAAAGTGATTTCAGAGTGGACTCTAAATATTATTATCATTATTTTCGGGCAAAATATAGTATATGTATTATGATTTTTTCATTATTAGATTTATGGAAATGGTTAAAAATTGTATTGGGTTTGATTTTCATTTCCTTATCGATGTTATAACACATAATATGCCACTTTTTTGAATCTTATTCACACTTGCAACGGTCATTTTTTATATAATTGGTTGACTAGGGCAAAAATCATTTTGACTACATCTGATTTCATTGTTCCAAATTTATTTTATATTAAAGTCGGATGAACAAAAGAAGACTGTTTCCTGAACTCAATTAATTTTGAATTTCACTTATATCGGTTTAGATTTTCACTAAACAACTTCTCATTAATGAATTCTCTTCATTTTATAATTTACAAAATTATACTTTTCATCTTATTAAAAATGGAATTCATAGCTTCAAATTAGTATGTACATCGAAACAGAGCTTAATAAAACCAGAAATTTTGGAGTTCCACATTGAGTTCTTTAAAATTAAAAAAAAATATATCGGTTCGATTCCGATTTTTGTTTAGGGCTAAAATATATTTGTTTGCGTTTCTTTTCAATTTCGAGTGATTATAACATACCTATATCATGCATTCTGCGTAGTGGGGTAGCCTGGATTTTACTAAGGACGAGTGTACTAAAAAAATATTTTTGATGAGCTTTTTGCAGTGTACTTTCATAGATTATATTGTGACGAAGTGACTCGTAACAGATTAACAGTTATAACAGATTAACAGTCATTCTTTTATAAAATCATAGTAATGTAGTTGATATATGCAAATAGTTTTTAAACTTTAATACTTTCGGTTTTCTGCTGAAAATATCGGTTTCGGGTCGAAAATTGCATGGAAGCAATCTAATGGGTGTGAATAATGTTTCATTGTCGTCTTTTATATTTTAATTTTTTATAAATTTAAGCAATAATTTTAAAAACTGTTATCGATCAAATCTTTCATATAAAAATATAAACTAATTTTCTAATATAATCCGATAATCATTCATTATTAAATTCTCAAAAATTATGTGTGCAGGGTATTTAAATTCCGACAAAGCCAAATATTATTTTTTTTCTTGTTTCATATAAATTTACTTTGTGTATATCAAAAACCGGGCCTATTAAAACTGTTTTTCTAAAGAATTTGTTAGCTTATTAATAAATGTGCTAATATATTTTAAAAACAATAAATACAAAAGAAAAAAAACAAATATAAAAATCAATTTTGTTTTTGCTTTGTTTTAAAATTAAAAAATTAAATAAAAAAATTTATTTAAAAAAAATTATTTAAACAAAATTTATTTAGCACCTACAACGGGATGAAAGCCAGTAGAATCAGCTGTATAGGTAACTTTGATTTTTTCACCATTTTCGCCCAACAGATAGTATTCTCCATGAACTCCATTGACATTACCCTCTGCTTTGATCTCAACACCATTGGAAATATCATGTCCATACTTGTAATTTCCATTTCCATCGATTGAATTATAGGCTGATTTCACTTCAGCATGCAAATCATCTTCGTTGGCAAGAACGACAACTAAAAGCGTTAAAAATAAAAACTTTTTTAAAAATTAATTTAAAATTGTTTATCATCTATAAATTGCAACGTTAAAGATATTTTTAAATTTCTTCTCAAACTTACATATTTAAACATATTTTATTGTGTATATATAAAATACAAGTACTAAGGTGAGGAGCAGACAACTTTCAACTACGGCTCTCAAAGTGTAGTATCGTTTTATATAGTGACGAGATATTTTAATTTGATTAGCTTAAAAATAATGTAGATACATTTTATTCAATACTAGTTAGTGACTAACGCAGTTTGATAGACTCGTTTGAAGATGCTTAAAATATTTGTAAAAAACTAGATTTTAAACTCCAAAATGATATATTTTAATCAATAGAGAATATTAGTGCGTTGATACGAAACCTATAAATAAATAATAATTAAATATAATGATAGCGCGTTTTAATCCATAAGTGACACAAATATTGGAGCCATTGGTATATCAATAAATAATTAATTAATTACTGAGGCTTAGTAAATAAATACTTGTACAGTGATCAAGGGAGTACAAAGAGTGATAACATAAGGGCTATTTGTTTTTAAATTGGCTAAAAACAAAATGATATAAGATATAAATATGATATATTTTTTTTTGGATATTGTCATGTTTAATTGTATAATATATAAATACAATTTAAGAATAACAATATTTTGACAATTTTTTCATATAAGTCTGCTGTTATTTTACAATTAAGACGAATAATAATAAACCAACAATAAGTTGATTTAATGGCACTGAGATTGCGGAGAAAAATATCTATCTCACCTCGAGTAACCTTAAAACAATTGTGGGAATGTCTTCAACCTCTCAAAGATTTTGAAAAAGGAACACGTTTCACTTAATATGGATCTCAGAGCACAGCGGATTTGAGGGAAATGAGAAAGCCCATGAACTAGCAGAAAAGAGGCGGTCTCATATTATATTGGATTACAACCAGTGTGCGATCCTTCATGGAGCTTTTGCAAACTTAAAATTAATGAACGGCTGGAAAGAGCAGCTTAGACTGCTTGGGATAATGTAAATGCCTACAGACAAGCTAATGAATAAATGCCGAATCGAACAAATGCCAGTACTAGGAAGCTACTTATGCTGAACAGAGAAGGCCTCCAACTTGTCACAGAGTTGTTCACTGGAATAATTCACTGGAGACGATAGCTGCAGACTTTGTCATGAATTTGGTAACATAACTCCAAAGGACATAATGACATTTTTAACTGCTTGTCGCCTATGGAACTAAAACCACAAAAGAATGCAGTGACGTGGTGACAAGTTTCCAACCCTTTCAAAATCTAATTTAATCTAACGGCACTGAGTGTTTGTGGTTTATTAGATTAAACAAATGATTTAAAACTTAAATTCTTTAAAAAAGATTACGCTCTATAAACCTTTGAATGGATTATAAGGAAATAGCTTAGCAAAACAAGTAAATTCATTTATTTTCCTTTACTCTTATTTATTATTTTTAAAAAAAATATATATAAAACCCCTATATCAAAATTTATTAAAGATGCAAGAGCGGCGGAATAGTCATCTCACAATCATTGTTATAAGTCCATAAATACCAATAGATTAAAAATAATATACCCACAATTACGCATCCGTCAATAATATAGTTTTAATTGACTTCATATAGGACATACAAAACTTTCAGATGACTACTTTTTGGCTTTTTAATATCCATTTTGTAATAGACCATCATAGGTCATATTGTTCTATTTTTTAATCTATTCGTAGTAATATCTTTTTCAATAGATTACGTACCAGTCTATTTTGGAATCATTAATAAAGTTGTTGTATTACAATATATATATTGTACTAGTCAAGATATAATCATAAAGTTAAAATTATTCTGTAGAGTTTCGTTATATTTCTGCATACCGGTTTACCGGTACCGGTTTATATTACCCCAGACATCATTAGGAGAAGTAGCTTCCTCTACTTCCTGCTACTTGCCATTAATAGATAGAAAGCACTTAAGTCATATGCAACTTCCAGGTTAACATGGCCCACCTATAATAAAAATATCCTTGAAACTCATCAAAAGAGACCGCGTGAACATTGTAAGGCTAACTGCAGTTCTTTCTGGTCATTTGTGTATAGGAACCCATGCAGAGAAACTGCGCATACCCCATAACCCTCACTGTAGAAGTTGTGAAAACTCGCAGAAGAAAGAAACAATAATACATTTTCTCTGTGAATGCCCGGCGTTGATGTCCAGAAGTTCTAGGCTCTTCTAGAAGTTCTAGGAAGAAACTTTTTTGATAGTTTATCAGACTGTTCATCAGTGAAGACGAAAGACCTATTAAATTATCTAAATTCGGCGGGATAGATTTAGTCTTAACTATTCTATATTAGCGGTTCTTGCGAGGAATGTGGTAGCAAAACGGCGAAAAATCGCTAATTGAGGTACATCGAAGTTATCTAATGTCCTGCCACTGCAACCATCCAACCAATGCTTTATAGTAGAAATATTATAATATTTTGACATATACGAGTTTTATTTGATGATTATAATTTCCATGTGTGTGGTTTTTATACAATCTTTTGCGGTTTCGATGGCCACTGATTGATGAGCTATTTTTTCTTTAAGTTGGTTTTTTTATGTTGTGAATAATTTCACTGTTTCACTTTCATTTTCAACAATTAATACTTGAAATTTATATTCTAAATTTGAAATTAAATTTTTTAATTTTTTGTTTCAAAAACTATTAATTTAAGTGCTCGATTTGAAATTAACAACTTTTCCAAACTTTAAAACACAAATATTCTTGTATGAACCCAAACTCACGACACGATAATGTAAAACAACAATGCAAATGGATCCAGATAGAATCATTTGGTCGAGTCAAAGGAATTGTGAAAAGTTTCTATTCTACACAAAAGGGTAAGAAGTGGTCGCAGTAGTGGAGTTTTATTTAATTTTGCAACAATGTTTTTGCTGTTTTCAATGTTTTTGCTCTTATATTGAATGTGTTTGCACTTCACTTAATGACTTCAAAAACTTTCTGCATCGAATAAAGTGTACATACCATATATATTTACTTATATACAGATATTTTGTATACAATTATAATTGTATTACTCTTCATATGTAAAACAAAATATAATTTTAATAAACATTATTTCTTCTGAAACGTTTGAATTTTGTTCAAATGCAGGAAGCAGTGAATATTTCTTATGCAGCTACACTCTTGCAAAATTACTTGCATACTTTTAGGTTTGGTTGGGAATAGCAATAAGCATTTGAGGATGTTTTATGCAATTACATGAAATGGCAGCTTATATAAAATAATTTCAAAACACAACTTCAAAATTTATGAACGTAATTTATATGTATATTTGTGTATCTACATATTTACACAAAAAACATATAAACATGTTTTAAACGCAATTTAGCACACAAAACGTAGATGGTAGAATTTGGGATGTTAAGAAAAATTTAATAATTTTATTTACTTAACTTTCGTATTTATTTATTTGGTAAAATTTATATGTAAGTGGAAGAAATCTTTTAAGCCATCAAATAAATTTATTTCTAAAATTGAAATAATTTTATTTTCTTAATGAATAATTTTTTCGTTTCAATTATTTTAATTTTTAGAAGATTGCTACTTACTAAAGCAGACAATTTGTTAAATTTATTTATTACCTCATATTACTTTTTATTTTTGTATTTAATATTTTTTATTTAATATTTCTTATAACCAAAAACTAACTATTATTATCAAAAGCTTATAGAATCGAAAATTGTCATTAATAAACCGTCCCAACCATTGTTGCCAACACCTCTGTCAAAAAACCTATAAAGATAATTAGTTAGGTTAGGTTAGGTTATACCGGTGATCCCTAGTGGATCCACTTAGGCCTATTGGCCCATTGTGATGCCGTATATAAATACTAAAAGAAAGTAAAAGAAACCTCAGGGTTTAAAACCACCTAGAACCTTTTGCGAAGCATAAAATGCTATTTAAAGCCCGATCCTGTAACTGGTCCAGGTCTTCAAGGAAGGGGGCCCCTAGAGTACTAAATCGCCGACGTGCAAGAGCTGGACAAAAACACAACAGATGAGATGCGCTCTCATCGTCCTCCCCACAGCTACGACAGATTTGGTTGAAAGGAAGACCTGGTCTTCTAGCATGGTTCCCTAGCTTACAGTGCCCTGTAATCAACCCTACCAGAAGACCAATGTCCTTGCGGGACATCTCAATGAGAGTTTTCGATTTCCTTTTATCGGAAAGTGGCCAGATTGCATACAGATGTCTACATATCGTTGAGTCTTCCCATCTTTTATTAAAAGTATTAGCGCAGAAAGAACTCAATATCAGTTTACATGATGTTAGCGATACGCCCAGATAGTCTAGGTGCTCCGAGTATGGTTCTGAAGCACCCTTTCTGGCTAACTCGTCTGCTTTGCAATTACCGAAAATATCCCTATGGCCGGGAACCCAGATTAGAGAAATATTGAGCTGCGTCGACATTTCGTTTAGAGATGTGTAGCAGTCAAGAACCGTCCTAGATGTAAATTGGACCGAACTCAAGGACTTTAATGCAGCTTGACTGTCTGATAGTATGTATATATTCCTGCCAAATATATCATCTACATTCAAACAAGCTATAGCTTCCCTGATGGCGACCACTTCCGCCTGAAAGACACTACAATGATCTGGAAGCCTAAAGAAGGAAGATTTGTTCAATTCCTCTGAGAAAACTCCACTACCTACACCACTACTTGTTTTGGATCCGTCAGTGAAGATGGTTACGCCCTCATCTAAGAAGGGACCACCTGACGTCCATACCTCTCTAGATGGAAACACGACATCAAATTTCCTGTCAAAGTTGAGAGTGGGTGTGATGTAATCAACGTTTTAGGAGTAAAATTGAAAAGATTTAGAATGGAGGCATGACCATAATCACTGTCTCTCCATTGTGAGGTAGCTTTTAGTCTTAAAGCAGATGAAGCTGCCATTTGTTTACTAATAATATCCATTGGCAGTAACTGAAGCATCAAATCTAGTGCAATGGATGGTGTGGTGCATAGCGCCCCGCTAATACAGAGTTCAGCTCTACGCTGAATCCTGTTAAGTACTGAGCAGTACGAAGATTTATCAAGAGCTGTCCACCATACCGTAATACCATACATCAATATGGGTCTAATAACAGCTATATATAGCCATTGGGTGATGCGAGGTTGAAGACCCCACTTCTTACCAATAGCTTTCTGACATAGAAGAAGCGCAACATTGGCTTTTCTTGGACGCTCTAGAGTGTTTTTCTTCCAAGTGAGTTTCCTGTCGAAAACTATACCTAAAAATTTGGCTTCCTCCTTCACATGTATCACAGAACCTCGTAGAGAGGGTGGAGAAAGATTCGGGACCGTATGTTTTCTTGTGAAAACTACGATTTCAGTTTTATTGGGATTCACCCCAAGGCCACATTTTTGTGTCCAATTGTTTAGGATATTAAGACCATTTTGTAGAATATCCCTAAGAGTGGTAGTATATTTTCCGGTGACTGTTATCGCAATATCATCCGCATATGCAATAGTTTCGCATCCCTCCGCCTTCAGTTGTATTAGCAGTTCATTCACCACTATGTTCCAAAGGAGAGGGGAGAGTACTCCTCCTTGGGGGGTACCTCTATTTACCCTTCTGCGTGCCGTTGATGAGCCCATCGTTGCTTCAATGAGTCTGCCAGTTAGCAGCTGATTTATAAAGCCAATGAGCGCATCATCAACACCCAGACGCGAGATCGCGCTTACTATTGCACTCGGGAGTATATTGTTAAAGGCCCCTTCAATATCTACAAAAGCAACCATACAAAATTCTTTGAGTTTTATGGATTTTTCTATTCTGTAAGTGAGGGAGTGGAGAGCTGTCTCTGTAGATTTTCCCTTAGTGTAGGCATGCTGGTAGGGGGACCACTGGTTGGGGCTTACAGCACGCCTTACTTCTACGTCTATTATTCTTTCAAGAGCCTTCAACATGAAAGAGGAGAGGCTTATAGGACGGAGTTCATTGGGGTTATGGTGCGAAGTTTTTCCTGCTTTGGGTATAAAAACTACTCTAACCTCCCTCCATTTAATCGGGACATAGTTAAATAAGAAACAATGTCTAAAAATTGCCAAAAGCCGGTTGTGTATTAACTCCCACGAATTCTGGAGCTCAATTGGATGAATACCATCCGGTCCTGGTGATTTGTAGGGTTTAAAACTAAAAATAGCCCATTTGACGATCTGCAGGTTAACCTTAATAGAGTTAACCGGTGAGAGATTAAGGCACTCTGAGGATGCAGCTACCGAAGTAGAAGATCCCGGAAAGGGAGTATCTAGTAGTAATTGTAAAGATTCGCTACTATTATTGCACCATGTCCCGTCAGATTTTTTGAGTAACTCTGGGACAGATGGATTTTTGGATAAGATTTTACGCAGTCTAGAGGTTTCAGAATTGCTATTTATTTCTTGACAGTACGATTGCCAAGTGTCTCTCTTGGACCTACGTAAATTTTTCTTATATTCCTGCAGAGAGGTTTTGTAATTCAGCCAATCACTCTCATTATTATGTAGCTTTGCTCTGTTGAAGAGTCTCCTACACTCTTTTCGTAAAAGACCTAGATGCTTATTCCACCAAGGTGGGTTACATTTCCTACTAGGTTGTGTGGGGGGACAAGCATAACTGAAAGCTTCGTTGAGCACTGAGGTGAGATCTTGGACTTGATTGTCTAGATCAAAAGTGTTCCCAGGGGGATCGGAGGAAGTGGTTAAAAGCAGCTCACTTAGAGCTGCATTATAATTCGTCCAGTTTGTGTTTTTAACATTTCTGAACGTTTTTTGATTGCAGATGTTCGATTCATCTAAGGTTAAGGTGAATTCTAGAATCATATGGTCTGAGAACGAGTGTTGAGTGGACACTTTCCAGTTCTTGACCGATTCGTGAAGCCTAGCAGTAGCAAGAGTGACATCTAACACTTCCTGCCTGTTTTTTGTAATAAAAGTTGGCATATTGCCATCATTGCAGATGAACAGATTGTTACTAAATACAAAATCAAAAAGTAACTCACCTCTTTCATTAGTATTTGAGCTGCCCCAAACCTCATGATGAGCGTTGGCATCGCAACCTATTAGAAGCTCTACCCCGAGTCTCCTGGCGCTGCTTGTTAGCTGTATCAGGACATTCGATGGTATTGTGGCATGGTCATGTGCCAGATATGCAGATACTGCCCATATTTGGCCCCAGGAGCCCTCGATACTTACTGCGGTTTGGTCACCATCACTATATTGCGAAAGTAAGAGAGCATTAAATTTTTTATTAACCACTATGCAGGACCTAGGCTTACCCTTATTTACCGCATAAAATAGGTTGTAGTTATTAGCCCTGATTCCGCATACAAGATCCTTATAAATCCATGGTTCTTGTATCAGGACCATATCAGCCTCGTTGTTGCTGAGGCGTTGCAGTAGACTGGCGGATGCAGCCTTGCTATGATGCAGGTTAATTTGCTGTACCCGCATCTTCAGTATGTGTGGATCCATTTTTCTCCACCACAGTGACATCAAGAGCACTATCCTCCTCAGAGTCATTACTCATTAGGAGTTCCTCTTCATCGAAAAGATAGCGCATGCCTATGCTCTCCTCTGATGTAATTGAGTGAGCTGGCGAAGGAGCAGACACTGAAATGTCCATGCACACAGGTGAGTTTTCAGATGGAATAACCGGACTCACTTCGGTCATGGAAGCAGGCTTAATATTGCCCACTTTCGATAAGGGATCAGCAGTGTGTTGAGAAATTGCCGCTGATTCCCGTACATCAGACGAGGATTGCTCCTCATCTTTTTTGTAGACCCTCATAGTTATGGGGAAAAAACCGTAATTTAATACGCCACCAGATCGCGCCAAAATGGCCAGAGAGGCTTTGTCGATCACAAAACTGACCGACCTAAACTTGCCTTTGGCTTCTTCCAGCTTAGTGACCTTCCACGTGGACGTATTTAGATCAGGGTTTCCCACCCGAATTAGCTCCAGAATCCGCTGAGGGTCGGATGGTTCGGCTGGAATCCAGGAACGCGCCCTAGGTCGGCCAGGAATTTGTTCCTTGGCAACGACTTTAAGCATTCTGGAGATGGCAATGCGAAAAAGATCAACAGAACGCTGATCAACGCAGGCGACTAGTTTCACATGGCCCTGAAACCATCCACCGTCGCGACATTTAGGAATTGTACCTGGAAATTCCTTAAGAACTTCGACGTACAAGTCAAGGAGCTTTCGCTCAATTTGATCCCATTTTTCAGGAGTAATAGTACCATCTGGATCATTTTCATTAATGACCGCCATTATGATGGAGCCCTTCAGCGTGTCGCTAAAGGACTTAGTAGTGGTGGCGTTGCCACGAAATTTTGCCTTTTTGGCATCTGGCTTCGAAGCTGATTCATCTAATGAGCGCTGGCGCTTCGATACAGGTTCCTTTTTGTCTTCCTTAGAAGTATCAAGGACCCGTTTGGACCAGGCGGGTCCTTGATACTTGCGGTGCTTTCCAGGCACCCCTATTACGCGCTAATGCCCAAAGCTCGCTGAATGATTTGTTAGTTTCCCTGTTTATTGATCTTCTCCATGTACTTTTTGGCCGTCCACGATTCCTTCTACCTTGTGGATTCCATTTTAATGCTGAGTGTGCAATTTCATTAACCGGTTTACACAGGGTATGCCCCAGCCAGCCATATTTCCGCTTCATTATCTGTTGATTTGTAATTTTCCATAGCCGCTTATTACATATGGTTCTCGGCCATCAAATGTTTAGGATCTGGCGAAGGCATCTGTTAACATATGTCTGCAGTTTTTGTAAGATCGCGGTCGTAACAAACCATGATTCAGATCCCTATAACAACACATGGTTGTTGAATGTCAAATATTTTTGAGATTACCCTAGATTTTATTAGTTATAAGTAATTGGTTGCATAATTATATCATATCAGGTCCAAAATGTTTTTTTTAATATAAAGTACATTAACTATCTGAATTAATGCAATTACACAATTAAGTCGCTAATTGTATAGCAATTAGTTTAAGTTTAATTGAAATAATTTAATTATTCAGTAGCCAGGGTATAGTATAATGGCGTATTAAAATATCCACGTCAATATCAACCACGAAGCATAATGTGATAAAAAGAAATTAGAAATGTGAAAGTGAGTCGCTTTAAATAAGAAAACTTTAAACAAAACAAACGAATAAGGTAAAATAAAAATTGTCAACATTATTTACTAAAGTAATAATATTTTCTTAATGAAAGTCCACCTGACAAGTTTATAAACTTGGATAAGTCCCTTATTTTGTAGAATGGTAGTTCTGTCAGGTCGATTGGAAAACATTGGACAAACATGAGCATTGATTAAGAAGATGACACATAGAGTACTCTTTCCACAACCATGATAATTGTCATTATAAGTAGACCCAGTCTTATACTGTGTCTTCCTAGTGACCTATCAGCGCCGATACCATAATGCTAAGTAGGTTGAAGCAGCAGACGTACCAGCTTTTAAACCAGTATCAAAATTGAGTTTTGACAGAAATTTTCATAGCCCAAGTCTTTTTTTTTAAACAGCAATAACATAAGATATTTTTCCAAGTGTGATACCAACATTCGATAAAAGAATATCAGAAGCTAGAGAGCGCGCCTTCATCTATACTGCAACTAGCTTGTTAAGAAAAACCCAGTATCCTCGAACTATTTAGGATATGACTTTAGTGCTTACCAGAGATCTATAGTTGCGATTTGATTGTTTGAGAAGATTACTATATTTCGAAGACCTATTTTGTTCAATAATATATCGCCAATATTTCTGCTTGAAAGACACTATAATGGTTCGGTAGTCGAAGCGTGGTTCAAGTTTGACATAGGTCCCCAGCAAAACACAAAACTAAGGATTGCTTCAATTATACGTCTGTAAAGTCCGAAGATTATTTAAGGTTGAAGAACCGATCTGGAAGCAATACCTGCACATGTATTTTTACGGATTTCTCAGCCAAATAAGTCTTCCAGTTTAGTGTGGAGTCAAATACGAGACATAGATATTTGACATTCATAGTTAAGCTAAGCTTTAACATGTGCTTTAACATAAACAAATTAATCAATCTACTTTAAGATGCAAAACTTTCAGTTCCTGTATACTTGTCTGCAATGCAGTTGTGTTACAGCCACTTAATGTGACGATATTATGATGTCCTAAAACCCTTAATACTGTTAAGTGCAATAATTTTAAGTATTTGTTACTATAATCTATACTATTTCCTATTTTTCTTATGTGATGCAGATGTTAGATATTGCATATATTTATTGGTAAAGGGGACTTCCCAAGAGTTCCCTTCTTGTTTGAAAGGATGAAACTGGAAAATTCTATTCTATTCTTAAGCCTTTTCTTGAAGTTTGGGATTACTGTTAATGTATATTACAAATATATTTCGATTAAAAGATTAATTCTTAATGGTTTCTGTTTAAAAATAAAAATTTAAAAATCAAATTATATTATTATTATTATTATTGTCTCCGTAAATCATTTGCAGTTCAATTAAATGTGACTTGATTAATTTATTCATCGTAAGTCACAAACTTCAAAATAATCTCATGTCAGAATATTTAATTTTGGGATGATATTTTCATATTTACTTTGGGCATATTTGTTTGATATTGTTTATATTTTGATTTATTGAAGTGATATTTCTCATTTCTTACTTCACTGCGGTGATGAGAAATTAGCACTGAAACCCGAACTGCATACCAATGAACATTGATGTGCGTATCGAATAGAATAAATTTATACTGGCTGACTTCATTTTAAACAAAAATTTGATAGATTGTAGTTGTGATGCTCATACACTTTACACCCTCTTAGCTAAAAGATTGAATAAAA
>NC_051847.1:81311851-81320284 GCF_002237135.1 Teleopsis dalmanni | reverse complement strand
ATTCAGTCAATACTATTTAATTCAAATCTGTTTAGAACTTCTTTGTTAAAACAATAGTTAAAATCAAATTTAATATATATTATTATTATAATTTGGGTAATACAATGTACGACGACATAGACTTCTAATGAGCATGAACACATTGTATGGTTTTTTTCTCTTCATCTATTTGATAAGGAAACGAGTCTGTTATAAGGATATATTTTATTATATAGAGCAGGAAATATGTCTTTATGATATATCTTAAGAAATAATGTATGATTTAAGTTTTTATTATATAAGGAAGGGTATGGACCGAGATATAGGCACCTAGCGAATATAAATACATTGGTTAGTTTTCTTCTGTTCCATATGTTACTTGTGGAAATATGTCTACCTTAAAGATATTTTCTAAGAAATTTTATTTGATGTATTAGTTTTAGAATATGGGAAAAATGTATAATACGACGTAAGCTTTTATTGAAATGGAGAAGTTTATATGTTTTTTTCAGATTTCTATGCAGTGTAGAGCAATGGATCTATCTCCAATGTTATCTTGAGAATTGTTATTTGATGTAGTATAGAATTCTTTATAAATAATTTAAAAACATGCAATAATAATTCATATTTCATACATTATTTACTTAAAGTCGTCAGCTTAACCTAGCGATTGCCTATTCTTTTTATAACTCTAATCATGTAGGGAGCTTGACATTATAATTAGTAACTATTGTTGTTATCCATACATAAGTGCAGTAAAAGGCTCTCGTCAAGCCTTAAAATATAGACAACAAATTATTATTTGATGTTTTTTTATTATTATGTTAGGAAAACTAAGGAAATAAGTCGATCGAGTAATGAAAACCTTTATTTTTATTTACTTTATTGTGTGATGAATTCTTATTGATATTTTATTTATTATAACATTAGCATTAAAATTAAATAATTCATTAAGAAAAAAAATTATTTACAATTTAAACAGAAGCAGATAAGCAAAAAAAACTCATTAAAAATATTAATTTTACAGAATTCTTTTCAATTACCTGCCTACAAAAGAATTTATACTCCCCCAGCTTAACCAAACGAGCCAACATGCATGCTGCTAATGCATGATCGGAATGCCCATAAAAAAAATTAATAACAACAATAACATGAAGAACAACGCAACTTAAAACCTAACGCCAAACAAAATCAAACAATGAATTATGTCTAACACAGCCAAAACACGCAGCGGCGCTACACACTACACACTGCACACACACATAAACATACACATTAATCAAAAAGCCACAATTTTTACACCAAAAAAAAAAGAAGGTTGTTTAAAACAAATAATTAAACCGAAAAAAGAACAAAGCAAACATGTACAAAAATTTTATAATTTTTTTTTTGTGCTCTCGTGCACATGCGAACGAACAAGTACGCATGTTGCTCTTACGTGTGAGGAACATGGCAGGCATTACCTTTTTATAAATCCAAAATAATCCTAACTCATGTGTGCTTGCAGTTTTCCCCAGCTTATATTCCTTTACATAAATGTGAAGAGGGAAAAGTGTGTGTGTGTTGAATATGTTAATCCATAAAAACGTAAAATGCTGGACTGGTGGTGCTGTTAAGCTCTTATGCTGTTATGCTGTTACGCTGCTTTGCTGTTGGTGACAGTTGCTGCATTAAGCCAATGGTTTGTGTTTTTGTTGTGTACAGGATTTATTAAAAATTCCAACGTTTTTCGTTTTATTTTGAATTTTATTAGATTTTTATGAATCTATGAATTGTAAACACATTTAAATTGAATGTTTTATTAAATGTGATATAAGATTCTTTTTATTATTTTAAAAATTATTACACACAATTAAATTTTTTAATAGATTTTTTTTTATTGGCATTTGTTTATGTGCGTTTACTAAAGCAATAGTATTTTCAAAGCTTCCGTGCACTTTTTTCTTTCTTTTCTTTTTTTTTTTTTCTTCTTTTTATTTGATTATTTTGTTTATTTTATTTTCTATTTTCTTTTTTTTGTTTTTTGCTTTTGAATGTAAATTCCGTTGTGTTGCTTTAATGAACTTTATAGTAATTTATTTTACAATAAAAAGCACAAACAGCCGCACATACACAAGCGCTGAACGCAAAGTTCGTTTACTTTTATGCTTTTGTGTTGCTAGAGAGAATAGAAGAGCGGGGGTGAAAATTTATTTTATTAATTAAGAACCTTTTGCTTTGAGTGCGACAAGCACAAAAAAGCTGTAAAGCAGGGGTGGGCATACTTATGCCATATGGGGTAATTTTTTTTTAAGTGCTGTCAAAACTACACTGCGCGAAATACTATTAATGCTTCATTGCGCTTTAATATCTTCAGTACTAATTAATAGGCGTTTATCAATCGATCTTTGATTGCCAAAATAATTGATTAGATTTTGTAAGTCTCCATCGATCGTCTCCAATCTAAAAAACTAGAAGCATACTACAATTGTAATACTTGTATACTTGTATACTTGTGATACATATGTATATGGATGTAATTTACTAACTACGTGCTTTAGATTTTCGATTTATGATCATAAGATATATGCCTTGCTAAATATAGAAAACTAGAAGATTATTATACTTTTGATTCGTATGTAAATGGATCATATGATATATGCTTTGGCAAATATAGAAAACTAGAAGATTACTACACTTTTGATACATATGTATACGGATATACTGTACTAACTTCGTGCTTTAGATCTTCGATTTATATCATGAGATATATGGCTCCCTAAATATAGAAAAGTATAAGAATATTACACTTATAATATGTGGATAAACGTACCTACATCGCTGTTTAGAATACGTTTATTTTCGATAAATGATTATAAAGATATATCCCTAATTCAATTTAGAAAAAAAAGCGTTCTAAACTTTTGAAATACGAATATAATGTAACAATATCGCTATATTGTAGCAATAAATCGTACATCCTCAATTTATCCAATATAGAAAAGAAGCATTCTACACTTTTTAAATATGGATATAATGTATCAACTTCGCTTTTTATATTACGTTTGTCTTTGATTTGTGATCATAAGGTATACGACATGTTAAATTGAACCAGAATTTGACTCTAGTTTCTAAAGACAAGACAATTTCTATTCATATTTGTTACTCCTGAAATTCAAAATAGTGTAGGAATATTGTTTAAAAGACGATTTTATTATTATGATAGTTTATTGTAGCCGAAACATGTGACATTTATACTGAATACCGCACTATTGCGAGGGGATACTGCTTGGGTTTAATTGGGCTTTGGGTACAAGGCCGCAACTCCAACCTAATCTATACCAGATCTCTGATAAGAAATACTTGGTAGTCAGTAGAGTAGAGTAACTCAAAGAGATATACCTCACCAAATCACCGCTATTAATAAGGATCATTTAGGATTTTTGAATAATGGTAGGTAAAAAAATACGGTTGTTAATATGCCGAAATTAAATATTTAACATTTGGAAACCAAAAATGATAAAAATGATAAATCAAACTTATCATTCATTTGATGTATTGTATCAGTAAATAATTCAAATCTTACAAAAAATCTTAAAATTCAGAAATGTGATTTTTCAATACATTCTACTTTTTCAAATTTTTGAATTCAAATTTTTGGAGAATTTTAAGAACCTATATTGCATTTTACAAATATTGACTTTTACGAGTACTTTTAAGTACTAAATTTTATTAAAAGTCATCATGAAGTAAATTACATACATCACTATATGGGAAGCATTGAAAACTTTGTAAGTATATGTAGAATATTTAGATAAGACCCATGAAATATATATTTGTTTCACTACATAGAAAGTGTTAAAAGGTTTACATGTGCATATAGCAAATTTAAATGAGACCCATTAAGTACATTCTATACATTACTATTTAGAAAGTATTAAAAAGTTTGCTAGTGCCAACAGCAAATTTAAATTAAACCTATTAAGTGTATTCTTTTCAGCACTACATACCAAGTATTGAACATTTTGCGAGTGCATATAATAAATTTAGATTAGACACATTATAAAGATCACTAAAAGTAGATCATTCTGAAAACATTGGCATATTGTATACGTTCTTTTTAAAATTCGGTATTAATACCAAAAAATCTTTAAATGGAAGAACTTTATTCTTGGGTTAAACTACGTTCTTCTAAATAACTACCATATGAAGCTTTCAGAGTTGCTTTCAATCGAGAAAAGTTAACTCTTACATTTTGTATGAGAAATAATGCCTCTCTTTATTGTTTTCTTAAGTAGAAGAGTAAATTTACTCTTTCTTATACAGTGATCTTAACTAATTTTTTTTTGACAGTGTAAATGGTGAAACTATAAATTTCATCTGTTCCGAAATTAAATAAATTAAATTTATTTTTTTCAAATTTCTTTTTTTTTATAATATTTTTTTTTATTTTTTTTTTTGAAATATTTGTTATTTTATATATAATTTTTTTTCTTTTTAATTTTATTTTTATATACAATTTTTTTTTATTTTTAATTTTATTGTTTATATATAATTCTTTTTTATAAAAAATTTTTTTTTATTTCATTGTTTTTTATATTTTATATTTCAAATTTAATTTAAACGGGCTGAAAGGCGGTTATTTACATGTAATGTTAAATAATTTTTTCTTTTTTTTAACGTGTATACTGATAATGGTCTACGAACTAGTCCGAAATGTTTGTATTAAAATATTTCTTTTTTTTTAATTTAAAGAAAAATCTTAACAATAACATGGTAAGTGTTACTTATTAATAATAAGTTTTTAAATAACCGACCTTAAGCCTGGTTAGGTAACATTTTATTGAAATATAGATCGCAAAGATACATTAATTATTTAATTTTTTTTTCATAAAATAATAAATACAATTTTTTTTATTTGTTCTACTACTTTTTCTCACTTAAGGCGAAGTGGTTAACAAGCACTTTACAGATTTTAAGATAAGCTGTTGCCCACCCCTGCAGTAAGGTATCATTTTAAAGCTGTCATAAAAATAAAAAGGAAACAAAAAGAGTAGAAAACACCGTTGAGAAGAACGAAACAAAAATTATGATTACTACGAGCACAACGAACTCACCGTCAGACTTTTGCACTAATGTCTGATTTTTTTCTACACGACGTCATACAAAGATTTTGAAATAACTTTTTTTTAACAATTACAGATTTAATTCTTTTACTTTGTAACACAAATAATTTATTTTTTATAGAAATTAACACTAGCATTTAGTGACCGCCGCTTTGGGTTAAACATTGTTACCCAACAGTAGTATCTTTACACACTTTTTTTTGCACTTAACGTATATGAAGAAACTGTCATATCAGCAAAATACGAAAGAGTACGAGAGACCTTAAGAGAGTAAAACACAGTGAAAACGTTTAACGTGTAGTGGTCGTCGCAATCCGGTTATGCTTGCAACATATTGTTGATATACAATAACTCTCTTTTTATTTGTTTTGTTTGTGTGATTTTGCTGTTGTTTTTGTTTTTTTCTCCGCTTGCTTATCTTTTGTTTGATGAAAATGTTAAAGCAATGCTGTGCCACTATGTTGTTATGCTTGCTCTTAGTGTGGTTGTTGTTGTTTTTGTTTTTATAGTTGCTAATGCACAGATGATGATTATTATGAACCCGCTAGCTGCTTTTCGTAGCAAAGTGGGGGGATAATTTGTTGTATGCGCGCAACCACTAATAAAAGAAATTCACCGCCGAGTATATAAATTGCGGCACAAAGTATGATTTTGTTTGCAGTTTAAACTGTTTGCAGTTTAAATATATATTTAAAAATTAATTAAGAATAAGTTATTTTTTTTTATTTATATATAATTAGTAAGCTTGCTATTTAAACTAAAACACAAATATTTTTTCTTTTTTTTTGATTAATTACTTGGGTATGAATTTAAACACTCGCACATCAATTTGTTTAGTATTTTAAGCGATAACACTTTTTTTTCCCCAATTTATTTAATAATCAATACACAAATTATTTTCAAATTTATTTTTAAATTTTAAGTATTTTTTTATTGAAATGTAATTTTTTTTCAATTGTATATATTCACAATAATTTTTCAAAAATATTTTCTTATTTGAAAGCAAACGATTTTTTGCCAGTTTTACTCCCAAACAAATTTGTTTAACGAACGACCGTAACACAATTCACGTATCGTCCGTCTCCAACGAAAGAGGAACGCGTACGAAAACTAGCAAGCTGATGCATACCGATATCAAACCAAATAGTTGTGTTGTATCTACAACAATTTTAATTTTCTTACTCTCAAACTCAATCGCCTCACCACTTAACTCATTCATATTAAGAAATTTTCTCTTCCATTTCAGCTCTTATGCTAGCGGCACACATGCAATGCCGGCAATTGCGCACACACATAACTGCGCGCTCGGAGAATGTTTGCCATGATGGCGGCTTACTTTTTGGCGGATTTTTCGGACGCCATATTGGCATAAAATATATATTTGTCTTCTTCTCGTTTCATGCAATGTGCAATATGCATCTTTTTCTGAAATATATTTTCTTATAAGAATATGTACAGTGTGTATGTGTTTTTTGCTTGTTTTGTTTTTATATTGCTGTGCTTGGCTTATGGCAAACAAAATAAACTGTTTTGGAATTGTTTGGTTTGAGTTGGAGCAGTCAACGTGAACAACGTAAACAGTTGTTATTGTTTAAATTGAGAGCGTGAGAGCTGCTGGTTGCTGGTACAGAAAAAAAAATTGTTTGCAATTTTCAATGAAGTATGAGTGCGTGTTGATATGCTTTTTACGCTATTTAGACTGTTTGTTGCTCTTTTCAATAGATACACATTGATTGAATGATTAGCAAAGAGAAATTTCTATACACCAAAAGCAAAAGAAAAAACAAAAACAATTTGCCTTCAAACGTGTTATCAGCTGAAAAATATGCAAAAATTATTTTTGTAAATAAGATATGTGGGAAATGTGTGGGAAATGTGTGTGAAGGAGTGTGTAGGAGTGTGAAGGAGTATGAAGGAGTGTGTGCGACACACAAGCTCATAAATCCTTTAACTCTCTTAGGTAATTAATAATGACGGTTATGGCTTTCATGTAGTTAAATATCAGCGAAGTCGAGGGGAGGTTGTGGGTACTTATATTAATTAAATTCTGTTTGAAAATGAAAGGTATAATTATATTCTACAAGAATATATAAGGAAAGGTGAACCGTAGAGCTGGAAGTGCTGATGTTAAGGTATTTATGGCAAGACAAAACTGACTTTCAGAAATTTTTTTGAAGATGAAATATAGATAACGGATTACATATGTCCTTGCTTGTACTTTAAGGACAGATTACAACGCAAAGGAAATAGCAATTTACACTGAAGAGTTAAAAATGTATAAAGACATAAGAGCTGGAAATTATTTCGCAAACTTAGAAATTAGTGAATTCTACAACCTTTCTGACTCTACTTCAATACTTCAGGCAGAAATATTCGCCAACTTAAGAGCTTGTTTTCTTCTATATACGGTAACACAATGTGCCAATAGGCCTAACTGAACGCCTAGGGTTCGCCGGTATAATCTATCCTCACCTAACCGAAGAGCCTGTTATCTTACTACGATCATAGGCTTGTAGGAAAAGAAAGTCTACATTCTCACTAATAGTAAGACAGCTATTAAAGCAATTTCAGCAGTTTCCGAATGTAAACGATGTATTAACATAGTGAGTAGTCGCGCCAAGAGAACTCTAGTTTGGGTTCCGGGGCATGCTAACATAGTCGGAACAAAGTAGTTTTGGTAGCCACTTCCATGAAACTTTCCGTTTCAATCCATGCTCACGTCAAGTTGATTTATGACTATATTTAGCAAGATGGAAGTTAGAATCGGAGGAATCTAGATTTTAAACTGTCTTAATGGGATATTGGAATACGGGACAGCATTAAGCCAAGCTTGCCCAGTTGAATCTCCTGCCAACCGGTGACACAGACTCGAGAAGGAGACACAGAAGCACCTATGTTCAGGTTTGTCCAGAATCAAATCAGGCTGATGCTATTGGGTACTTCATTCTTTAACACACCCGGTGATATTACCAACATAAATACTGGCTAAATATTTGCATTTATCAATATGTCAGGATAGTTTGAATATGCCCTTTCTTGTACGCAAAATTGCTAAAAATGTGTAGAGAGAATTCTAAAAGTAGTAAACTACAGCAACAAAAATTCTATTTATATTATTTTAATTAATGGAATTTCTGACTTGTGTAATCAAAATAGGTTCCTATGTATTTAGGAAACTAAATTTTAAGTGATTTGACAATTATGTGAACATATATAAGTTAGTATGTTGAATTCAATAACTTGCAAGGCAGGAGAATATTTTTTGTTCCATTTTTTTATTATTTAGATAGTTGATTTTTTTTTTCTTTTTTTTTACGGTTGATGGAAAGCAACAATATATAGATATTTG
>NC_051847.1:81291644-81311751 GCF_002237135.1 Teleopsis dalmanni | reverse complement strand
TTTGCTGGTTTGTATTGCATTTTGTTTTTTTTTGTTATAAAATAAATAGAAACAATTTTTTTTTGTGTAATTTAGATAAATTTATTTGAATCTAAAGAAATTAGAAGAAAAAAAAAATAAAATAAAACTTAATTTAAGTATTTAATGCTATCCTCATAGACTTCCAACTGGGCGCACTTCTTCACATCCGTGCCTATTTGGATTTTGTATCTGATGTTGGGCTGTAAGCCTTATTTCGATCTTGGGATAAACATAATTTAATTTAATTTCAAGCAGCTCAAATCTGGCAGCGGGTCACTTTCGCTTTCATGCAACATTGTTGTTTTATTTATTTGTTTTTTTAAGATTCATTGACACAACAGCTTTTGGTGCACTCTTGTTTATATTTGTTTGTTTTTTATCTTTCCACTAATTTTAACTTAATGATTACTTTAGCTTCAAATAGGCAAATAGTCAAACTAGAAAACTAGAAAAAAAAACTTCAAAAGACCCCATGGATTCAATGTTTTGAACGTTTTTGTTGTGGCATGGCAAGATTTGCGTATTTGCCACGAAACTCAGCTGCCATCAATGGATGGTCTTTCGGTTTGTTGGCTTTGGCAAAGATCATCTTAATTCATTTTATTTTTAATGATCAACATAATTTTTGGATCATTTGCAAACGCCACAAACTTTCGCAAATAATTAAATTGTTAAACAGTAAATTTTTTTCATTTGTTGGTGTCTTTTTTGTTTGAATGTTAAAACAACGCGAGTGAAACTTACGTTTAGTAAAAATTGCAAAATGATGTTCAACATTTTTTGTCCAATTTTTGCGTAAATACAAAGGCATAAATAATTATTTAACGAATGCATTGGTTAAAAATTAAGTGAACAAATTGAGCAACTAATAATAAGGAGTAACCAATTATAGTTGTGTGAAATGAAATATTTGGAAACCAATTAAATAAATTGTTAAAATTATTGAAAATAAAACAGTTTGTATATTAGCAATTTAATATAATTTATTTTACTTAATAAGAGACAAAATACATAGTTTCAAATAAATTAAAAAATGTAATCTTAGGCCAGGTTAGGTTAAGTTTAATGAGTGTCAACAATCACTTACAACTGGTCCATTATAATTCTGTGTACAGCAGAACTTTGTTTACTGTTCCCTACTTCTAAAAATATTTCGATTCTTCAATAAATTTGGTCAGCCTTTCAATTGGGGTGCTGAGAAAGATGTGAAACAGTCACAGATAGCCTTTTACCAAAGGTTCCTATTAGGAAATACGTTAATAATATTCAGTATTCCTAACAATATGGAGATAGAAGTTCCGTTTCCTTTATATAATAAGTTAAGCAAATTTAATTCTAACTGTTCGCGCCCTATTGATTGCTACTGCGGCTTGTTTTTTTTCCTAACATGGCTTTTGTCTATATGAAATCAAAATGTATTACTAATATATTAACTTTTTCTGAATTGTATCGATTTATACGTAACTGAAGATGTAGATATTAATGTTAAAAATATATAAAAAGTGAATATTGAATTCAATATATATTACACAAGTAGCAAAACGATATTTAAACATACAGAATCGAAAACAATCCTTGATTATATATAACTAACACAAATTTTTATTGCTTCCGTGTAGCTTAAATTAATAAATACAGATTTCTTACTTTCAAACTTCCATAATCTTCCATAATAAAAACAGTTTCTGCCTTAAAAGCACCACAGTAATCGAAAACCTTATATTGCTTAAATATTTTCAAAATATTGCACCTCATACCGCGTGATGTTCAAGCCATCAAAATATATATCTAGGTCCTCTTCAAATATGAAATTTTCAGACATATAGGTCTCTTTTGATGGAAAGTAATAGTAAATTTTTTGATCAAATTATGAATAACGAAGATATAAGCAATATTTTCTAAATAAATTTGAAAAGACTTATGATGGAACTATCGCTGTAATTTATAGATCTGATCAAGTGCCGCAAGTGAAACTAACTCGCTACCATTTACCGGATGGTGCCTACTGGATTTTAGTGTAGTAAAGTTTACTGTTCGAGTCAATATTTATTATTTGTAACGTTGGAAAAAAACAGTTTTTATATAATATTATATATATATAATGTAATATAAATATATTACAAAATAACATATATATATAGTATTATATATAATAGCACTAATAAAATCTGATATACATTTTTATTTACGGTTTTATTTCGTTAGCTATTTAAGTTAAAGAAAAAAATGAGCCTGACTTTTGTTTTATTAATTTTTTCGATAGTTGTACTTTATAAAGTGTGCTTAAGTTACAAATATGAAGTACATTAGAAAATAAAAAAATTCTCTTCAAAAACCTGTGTCTGAATTGGCTGTTTATGGTACAGTATATAGCTGTAGATTTAAATTGATCTGAATAAAATTTTGAATATTCTGCCATATGAACATAATTACAATCTGTACCAAATTTTATTTGAATATACTTATTAAAAACGAATCTTGACCAGACTATTTACTTTATATAGCAGATAAGAGATATAATTTTACCTTAATTGGCCGTAAAACCCCGATAACGTACTTCGGTCTCAGGCAGCAATCAACTCTGCTGCTTCCGCACCTTCTCCATTTTAGTTAATTTGCGTATATTAAATTGCTGAATTATATCAGTATCGTGATAAAGTTCGTACAGGTCGTGGTTCATTCGGATGGGAAAGTTGTCACCAACTCGTAAAGAATCAAAGATCTTTCGAAAAACTTTTCTCTCGAAAAATGTCCATGCATCTTTTTCATTGATTCCGCTCTGTACAGAAGCATATGTAAGATGAGCAGCCTATAAAGCGTAAGTTTTGTCAGTCGGTAGAACTGTTAGATATACATCCTATACGATATCGTGGTCCGATTTTGATCAATCTGTCAAATAATTAGAGCTTGCTCCTAAAAATTATACACTTTTTTGTGTAAAGTGTATAATAGTGATAAAATTTAAATCACACAGCGTTCGTTTAAGTTAACCAACCTTGTTTAAGTGCTAAATTTCCAATCACCTAAATTTCCAGATATGTTATACCTTCAATGTACCAGGGCCGTATACTGCACATAAATGGGTAGTAGGTAAATGATAGCTAACTGATTTACTTGTAGTCGTTTGTAGTGCTCCTAATCTTGATAATATTCTGATTTTCTTTTTAATTTACCATTTAATTGATTTTGTTTACCGTTTATATGTAAAATTTTTATAAACTATTTTTCATTTTACTGATTATACTCGTACATGTTAAAAACTAAGCTATGGAAAGTGTTAGTATTGTTCATATAATTATCTTTACTAATATCATCTATTAAAATTGTATATATTGTATCTAAACTGAACGCAACAATATTTCTCTCTATTGATTGCGTGTGACTTGTAGACTTAGTATGCATCTCATAATTTCTTCACATAATTGCAAGCGTTAACTTGTTAAATCCACTGAAGAATGATAAACTGCAAAGTCATTTCGTATACATTGTATTTCTATGATTCTGATTCCATTAATATTACTTTGTGACATCCTTCATAAATTTTATTCCGTACAAAATATATATCATCATTAATTTACGTCTAACGGCATTTAAACATACCACAACACCAACAACAAAGACTTAGAAAGCATAAAAAGGCAATGAAAGAAAAGCAATCTTGCTTTATGGCTTATGTGGTTATTACTCTCAGCTCTATGAAATGCATCACAGAGATGACCGAGACGAATCAGATCACAAGAATTATTACACACACAAAGTGAAAAAAGACAACAACAGCAACAACAAGAATAACAACAACAATATAGAGAAAAAGTCTAAAGTAAAGCTGTGCGCGCATAGAAATCTTCATATACGGAAGTTAAGCATGGCTTAGATTTTGTTACGTGTGCGCTAGCATTTTACAGAAGCTTAATTTATTTTCTAAATGCTAAGTGAATGTCCGCCTGTCTGTCAGTGAGACGGTAGACTGGTCTACGAATTTTATTTATTTTGAGTTTGAAATCTCAGCTTTTAAACATACTGAACAGTAATTTTTTTTTGCACATTTTTAATTTGAAACATCATTTTATTTTTCTATTTTATAGGACGACATGAGCGATCAATGCAGTCTAACTCAGGCTGGTCTTGAAGAGTACAACATACGTGCGTCCTCCTATTACGATCAGCCGGTGTTGTTTCATCATCAGAAGCAGTCATCGTATGCGCAGTCGGAAGGCTACCACAGTTATGTGTCCAGCTCGGATTCAAGTTCAGCCACACCATTTCTAGACAGGTGAGTGCGTTTTTATAGTTACTATATTGGTGGGGGTATATACTGGGTTTAGTGTTATTAACTTAGCATGACCAATAGTGCAGTTTTTATATGTAACAAAGCTGCTAAAGAATCACACTAAATAACATCAGCCAGCAAATTAAGTTTGATGAAGTGAAGTTATTATAAACAAGCATCGAAGATGGCATTCAGTATGAGACGGAAATGCAATATTTTTGTTAATAATTTTTTGTTAATACTTCTTCATGTTATAGAAACGCATCTAAACATACATGTTTATTGCGTTTACAATAGAAACGGAAATTTTGAATGGTTTAGGAAATTAACTTCTTTGCGTTATTAGTAAATATTGTTGCATAGCTTTGCATTTGTTAATAAAATATTTGTTCTTTAAAATATCTGGTAAATGACATGCATCTTTTCTAAGTTATTGTAAATAATGCAGTTTTAATGTTGTTAGGAAATTATAATAGTTTTCTTTTCTTACTCTGAGCCATTTCATACCAAAGCATTCTACATTTAAATTAGTGGCCTTGTTTTATAGTTTTGTTTTTAGGTAGTTATATGGTGTGTTTTAATGCCACTTAAGTATTTGCATCATTATTAGTAATAAAATAGTTGTACAACGATTAAAGTTAGTAATATTCTAGTAACATAACACAAAGCAAGATTAGAATTTTTTAAGAAGTATATATAACATCTATATATATACTTCTAGTATTTGACGGAAAATTCCAGATATCTCTTATCAGTTTACTTCATTCCGTGAACTGTAAAATCTTCACAATTAAATAGAAACTATATAAATAACAAAGTGGGTTACGGAACCTTTTTTAATACATAACATAAAATAAATATAACCTGTCCATTACTTACTATTAATCCATCCGCCAATATAAAAATGTGACAATAGATATGAAAGAATGTGATATTATATAGAATATTGATATATTCATAAATTATGATGTGAACAAATTCCTAGACTTTTAGAATTAGAATTTTAGAAAACTTAATTAAAACGTGTTGTCAATTACCAGTAGTCTCTAAATGAGACAGCGTAACATCATTGCACAACATCTGGATTTAAGGCTCATTCTTGTTTGACCAGTCGCTATAGAAAATAGTAAGGAACATTGTAATTTTGCTATTCAGAAAATTTTTAATTAAATAAATTATATAAAAAACCTGGATATAAGTTACCAGGGTGATATAAGAAATATTGTAAATTCACTATCTAGAAATGTTTTAATAAAAGTAATTTAAAAAAAAACAGGTTATAAATTACTAGGCTGCTATAAAGAATTTCAGAAAATATTTTAGATTTGCTTCTTAAAAAAATAGAAACAAATCTCAATATAAGACACAATATTGTCGATGTAGTGATAAAATCTATTGTGTAGATATTCGTCTTCGATTCTGGTTAATAACGACATCATAATGTCAATAATGCCGATTCTCTGTATTAATAGCAGACCACAAACTATTCTATAAAGTTGCATGGCTTTGTATATCCTTCTCTGTACAATTTTTTATTTCTATACCTTTAAAATTTCTGGAACGAAGTTCTACAATATTATAAGATTAACATATATTAGACATTAGGTATTAACTAGCTAAACAATTTTTCGGTGTTGAAAAACTAAGTTTCATTCCAAGACTTTGGTTTTGAAAGGATCATTTTGTTATTTTTTTTCCACTAACACACAGTCAAACCTATAGGTCAATATGTATCAGTATCCTTCATATTAGTATTATATGAATGATTAAAGCCAAATTCATTTTTGTGAGTAATATATTTAAATAAATACCACATTTTTTCGCTTTGTAATGGAACGAATGTGAGATGATATTTTATTTTTTCATAAATATTTTAAAATATAATAAATAAATGTACGTCTCCTTGAAGCTTAATGCACAAATAGATTTTATTACATTTTAGCGAAGTAGCTCATCGCAGAGTTAGTATTTTTATTAAGCATTGTTTTATACTTGTTTTAGAATAATCTTTTGTAATTATATATGTATAAATGTATAAATGTATAAATTATGTATAAATTATGTATGACGAATATTACTACATAGTGTCGAATTTCTTTCTTTGTTTTTTAAATAAAAACGAAATTAATTGTTGATTTTAGTGGTTCACGTTGCGAATAATATTTTAATCATTTATACATTTCAATTGAAGCACATATTTTCGGTGATGTATTTTTAAAATGATCACAGAATAATTTGAAGATCAAACGCAACTTAATTTTAACATGCGCAACACTTTGTTCTGGTATTTCCTTTGTTCTGGCAATTGATTGGTGAGTTTTCGTTGTAGTTCATATTAATTTTCACTTCTAGTGATTTCAATAAGTGCTTTTTAGTGCATGTTTATTATTTTCTTTTTTGCAAAATAAAGGCATAAGCTAAACGTACCAATATAACCAAATACTTTACTTTCTTCTCTAACACTATTCCATAAAAATTTTATCAAATTTAATTGGACAAAATATTGTTCCTAAGTCCATAAGCAACGTACAAATATACATATATAATTGAATATATGCGAAAAATCTCATTTTTATTATTATACATAAGATTATTAAATATTTTAATGAAATATATTTATAAAAATTATAAAAATATATATATTAATCGTCAAGATATTACGGTATATTACTCTAATAGCACAGGAAGCACCAACAATCAATAAAATATTGTTCTTAAGATGTAATGACAAATGTGATTTTTTTCTTCATCAAAACTAAAACCAGTATATGTATAACAAACGATTTAAACCAATCTTAACAATTCGATCCACCCATTTATCTACCAATTTATTATGTCAACAGAGTCCAGTTGATCGAAAATGCTTTTCTTCTTTTTTCACACACTCTACCATAATTGCTAACATCTTCCATAACGCCGGACAGTGTTTAAATTTTGCACCTTTGAATATTAGTATTATTTATCAGGGGGAACGGACGACAGAAAGTGTTTTATGGTCAGTGGCGCAAAGCACATAATGCCGGTTTGTGCGTACACATTTAACCATAAATTGTGCTATAAATAATGTTTTTTCTTTTTCTTCTGTTGTATGTATAATTAATGTTATGAACACTAATGCTGCTGCTATGAGTGCTGTTACTACTGCCATTGCTAATATTTTGTTGCCATTGCTGCTGTGCTGTGCTGTTCATAATGTTATTGTTATTGTTGTTGCTATCGCTGTGCTGTGCTGTGTTGTGCTGTAGTAGTTAAGTTAGTAGTACAACAACATTCTTTGAAACAAGTTGTTTGCTTTGTTTAATTGCTCGTATTTTACTACTTCACTCACACTTGGACGCAAAGTGAACGTGTGTAAAACCTTGAATTCGTTTTATAAACAAAAACAAATGACAGAAAAATAATTGAAATCGGTCACATTGACTCTAAACACTGCCTTACGGGTGCTTAACATTATCTAACAAATCAGTAAACAATGAAATTCGATTAAAATTATTTACATAATAAAAAACTTTAAAAGAAATATGGTCCAATTATACGAGTATTACAAAAATTAAATTATTTTATATAAATATTAAATTCAGCACAGAAATTGAAACAATTACAGTTCGTAACATTTTACTTACAATCAATTGAATTTTAGCTAAGTCTACCTAAATTAAATGAGATCTCTTTTAATTTGGGTAGAGTGCGCTGTACACAAAATTACATTAGTATAGTATGTTACACCGCTGCTAACACTTTGTAGTTTAACATAATTTCATAGGCGTCATTAAAAGTACTTCACTCGCTGTAAACGAAATTAATGTAAACATTTTTTTTGATAAATAAGCGTCAGCCAGATTCGTTAACCGATAACTTACAAGAACAAAACTTATTTTCTATAGCAGGGCTGTCCAAAGTACGACCCGCGGGCCATATGCGGCCCGCTGCTAATGCTTATACGGCCCGCAACATGTTTTTAATATACTATAATTACGCAAATTTTCTTTTGGTGCACTGTTAAAACTACATTATTTTAAATTTATTACCCGATTCATAATGTATTTATTATAACAACTATGAACGTATGTATTAGTTTTTACGGGCCTCCAATCTATATAGTAATTTGTATTGGCCTGCGATCGCATCTAGTCTGGACACCCCTATTCTATAGGATATATTTGTGCACTTACACTATAATTTCTCTTATTTAATTTTATTATTATTAATAACAATGACGATAGTCTTTTAGATACTCTTTTTAAATAATTGTTTATGAGTCTAAAATCCAAAATATATTATTATTGTTCAAACGTTAAATCAAAATTATTAGCAAGCATAATAACATTTTCTTAACATAACCGAAACGCAGTCTATGATGTGAACTTACATTAAAACTATTACTCTGAGCAATTAACTTAATTATGAAATAAATAGGTTTTTCGAACAGTAGTAAACTACAACAACAAAAACTAATTTTATATTATTTTAATTAATTGAATATTTGGCTGACCATACAGCTGTTTCGAGTATTGTTAAATAACCATTATCAGTGGTCTTGGAAATAATTCTTGTATTTAATTATTCGTAAATAATTTTCTTGAGACCAGGAATCAAGTACCAGGAATCGAATTCGTGTCCTGCTAAATTTGAAGTTCCGGGTCAGTGCACCTTAACCAACTGATCCAAAGCCGTACTTGACTTTTATGTACGCACATTTTTCTGTAGTTTTGTTAGGAAATGCTTTCTTTTCTAGTTTTTCAATTTACAAATAATAACTCTTAGTTTTAAGCTCAATTCAATTTTTAAATAATTTAATTATATTTAACATTTAATTTTTATTTGCATATTGACAAAGTGAAGTCATTAACTTTAGCTAAATTTTGCAAAACAGCAAAGTTTTAATGATTATAGAGTCATCCCTGGTCTTGATTTAGCTGCAATTTTTCAGCAATAAACATATCTATAATTAATTAAACTATTTATTAAACATTTAAGAACAGAACTTGTTCTTATAATACTACAGTACTAATTCAGAATCAAAATGAAGCACAATTTTGAAAGATAAATTTAAATATTTACATGTAAAAAGTTTTTTAGTAATATATTCAGTCTAATCAATTTGAACTCTTTGATAAAATCAATAGTGAATATATTTATATATATATAATTTTGTACACATCATATGGAACCCATGTTATGGTATATATCCTAAAGTTAACATTACAAATATTAATAAAAATAAAAAACATCTATAATAGCAATTTACAGGGTTAGGCGATTGAAGTGTTTCCTATGCAAGCGACCATATCTCTTTTGAGTAATATTATTTTTTATTGATTCAAATTAAAATATTTGTTATATTAATCAAAGTTTCAGAATTTATTCACTCAAATTTATTCACTCAAATTTATTCACTCGATGTGCCCACCTTTTGTCTTGACTTCAGTTTCAAAATAATTAAAAAAAATAAGTTGCATGCTTCACGAATGTGATTTTCCTGTATTTTGGCCCATTCCTGAACAATGGCTTCACCGCATCCATGCCGGCATATTTTTCATTCCTCACCTTAGAATAAATTTCAAACAAAAATAATTTTTGGAAAAGTAAAATTCAGAATAGGCTAAAATTGTTCAAAATTTTGAAATCCTTTTGTTTATTCTTCTAAATCTATTTCATCGCATTTAAAGTATTATTCTTCCAATATAAAATACTTATGCGATCATAGGATAGGATAGGAAAGGAAAAAACTGTCCTCGAAACAATATTAAAATCAAATTTTTCAAATGGGCTTTAAAAGCCTCAACGATTTGATTGTTATATTCTTAATCGTGTCGAAACTGTGTCCCCAGGATGGTCTTTTGAATTTGAGAAATAGTTCAAATCAAACGGTGTTAATTCAGATAAATACGGTGGTACCGCAATAATGTGAGTTGAATTTTACCTGTTGCACTATATTCGTTTAAGTTATCGGTTGTTTTTGGGTCGTATGCATAGATTTATATCTCATCTGTTTTATCATACCCTAATCAGAAAACAATGTTCAACGCGAAGCTGTATTCCTAAAAAAAATAGTGTTTTCCCACCAAACTATATTTTACTGTTTTTGTGAACTGATCCATATGTAATGTCAACGGTGTCAGCGGGGTCTTTATTTGTCAATTGACGAAGTCTTTTGAGCACTAAATCTTTTTTTAATTCCCTTGACGTATTGTTCTACTAGTTCCATTTTATCACAATGGACCATTATTTGAGCTCAAACGGGCTTTGGTGGGCAGGTTCACCAATTGTATTCACGCTTTAACTACTTTATTCGAATTATGTATAAATTAAGATTTTTATGAATCTTCAAATCTTAACAAAAAAAATTTAAAAAGTAAGATTAAAATAACATTTTAACACTGAGTGCCACTTCTAAACATTGTCAAGTTGGTTACATATAGTCTACCAAAGTACTGACCCGGCGATACATCACTAGAAATTGAATTCATTTAGTAATTTAATTAATTTACTGAATCTAATTTAACAATAATAAAAGCCTGAACTACAGATTTATTCGAACTTAAAGTGCCAAATTTTTAAAGTAGTTGCAAAGTACCATTACGCGTTATAGGTTTGTGTTATCCAACCAATTCATAAAAATACTTGGAAGTGTTCGTTGACATGGTCAGATATTTTGTTTCTATGCTATTGACAGTGTTTCAATGGTCTTAAAAAGCTGCATAAAATATAATTTTCGAAAATTATATGTCTTCTTACAAAGAATATAATTATTAAAGAGAAAAATATAATTTCGTTTTTATTTTTATATGAGGTAATATAGTATACTAATAAATTTAATTATTCAAAACCGGAATAAAAGCAAAAAAAATGCAATGTATGTAAAAAACATACACGAACAATAAATTTTTAATTGGCATTCTAATGTTACGCTGGTTATTAAGTTCAGTGAAAACTTATATAAAATGAGAATATATTATTATATAGAATTATTAACAAGAATTATAGATATACATTGGCGCTCCCAGTTTGAGCATAAGGCGGAAGAAAGTAGATATTTCTTAATTTGATAACTGATGACAAAAAATTATTATTTAAAAATGTTGAGTACTTTAATCAAATGTATAATATTGCCTATTTTTTTAGTTCTTAATCCCAAATTTGACTAATATTAATAGAATAGTCCCATGTACTCAAACTCTTACTATCCTTAATATTTAAAAATATTATTGGAGAAACTTCCTTATAGTAGGTTTTAACAGTTGACTACTTTGTATAATGTTACTCTTTTAAGCAATATTAATAACACAACATAACATAAATCAACAAATAAATTGGTGGAGTTGGATTCATTTCCGAACGACTCTTATAGGCTTATATCACATGATAGTGGGCACCGTTCTAAGCTCCCACCAGGGACCTAAGGGCTCGAAAAAAATCTCTAAAGCTCGGGAAGAATCTTTCCAAGCCATTCGATACCATACAAGGTTTCAGTCACGATGATTCCTTATTTAACTTAATATTGGAAGCTATAATTCTGGCAGCAGAATCGAACTATATTCAACAATGTTTTTACAAAAGGCATCTGACAACAATATTGATATTGTCGGTCTGTACATACAACTTTTCTTTCCAACTGTTTTTATCTTAAAAGAACAAGGGAAACTAATTGGCTCTGTGGACATGAAGGGCAAATAAAGTATTGTTTGTCAATAAACAAACGTCTTAAACGTCTGAACGTCTTGAGATTATTGTCAACTATATGTTTGTCAACTAAATTGTAAAATATTTTATATATTCAACGTAACTATAACAGCCTAAGGAATTACCAAATACTCACTCTTGCCATGAAATACAGATAAACCACTAAGGAGTAGAGCACTCTCTCGATAATCGGACATCATGCTCCACTAATTTTCTATTATGTCGTAAGATGCAAAAGCTTTGACAATAACCGAAAGCAATAAGAAGTTATTAGGAGAATTCTGAAGAAACATACATTGAAAGATAATTACTTTATCCATTAAAAAGCGAATAGATGAAATATATGACATATGAATAGATGATTCAGCTTGAAAGGTCTTTAGTTCAGTACTCCTTTGGTTATCAAATCACAAATTTTACTTACTTAAGTAAGTTAAAAAATCTAAGGTATCAATTCTATTTACCGTATTTTTGCATCTTAATGAAAAGGTTTTGATTGAAAGTAATTTCTTTCTTTATCAATACCATGATAAGTTTGATAGAAGAAATATTCTAAAGTTACGAATTATATTAGCGATTGTGTCAAAATTGTGCCAAGCAGGAATAATAAACTAGAAAATATGTTCTTGAGAATGTTTCTGCAGTGTGTAATCTATAAATTTTACTGTCAAGAGAGGATCACCGAATAATCCCAACCTCTCTCTGCATACGCAACTGCAAATAATGGATAGCTAACATATTATTACGATTGGTACTTGAACTTTTACGCATAATTTTAGCTCATTAAATATTAAAATAAGCCACTATATAAGTGAGTCATAGTGCCAGTTAATAAACTTTTTATCAAAATTTGTTGTTCATTTCCACACATTAAACATTTAAGCAAATTAAAGTCTAACTTATACTCTAATGACTTCATAGTTTTATCCAAAAAAAAAAAGTGGTCAAGTATAATTTTGCAAATTCTTTTTGTTGGCAATGGTAACATGAGTTTTTTGTATTTTACAAGTTTTTCTAAGAAACCTTGATTTTTCTTAGTATATTATACTTATATTTTTTATTTAGACGAATGAATACTTTTACTTTTACTGAGTTTTAGTGCCTAAAGAAATTTTACAAATTGGTAATAACAGCATAAAGTTGTTCTTAAGACTTAAAGACCTAAGTCTTGAAGCAAAATTTTTCGAGAAGTAAAATTACTGCAATTCACTTAAAAATTGTAAAAGAAGTATTATTTTACACTCATATATAATTAAATAAATAAATTTAAAAGTTTATGGTGGATTTAGTATTAGTTAATTCTATTCTCTAACTATGAAATCGTTACTGTCAGTTAGTATATTTGCTTTGTGTGTTTAAATGTCTACTATCTAATGATTGCAATTTACTTAATAGTAAATAATAAATTAAATAAATTAAAAGCTATTTTAAATAATAAAATATTTATTAATTATTTTGCACTTTGTGGTGTGTAATCAAATCAAATTAAAAATTAATAACATTAACATTGAGTGGATATGCGTAGTTTGCGGTGAAGTTAATTTATTAATTAATAATGTATCTTTTTACTATGCAAATAAAATGTGGTTAATAAATTCGAAATGATTCATGCTAGGCGTGTACGCGAATATTAAAGTCTATTAACCCATAAAATACGTTTTAATAGCATAATTGCTTGATTTTTAAAACAAAACAGTTAATTAAATCATTATTTTCCTATAATAGGGCAATTTAATTTAGACTACCATTATATCTCAAATAACTCCAATCTTATATATTCCTTAATAATTGACATTTTTTTAAGTAACCTTTTGTTTTAATTCGAAGTATACTGTATTATATACTTTCGGTACACGCTTTTTAACATTCATTCACAATTTAAACACAATTCTCTATTATTTTTTTTAAGTTTTTAATATTACTTTACCATTCAAAAAAAATAAAAAAAAAGAAACCTTGAATAAAATCGAATTAATTTTGAACAATCGAATTTAATAGCTATTAAAAAGTTATAAACGAACTATCAAATTTAGATCAATAAAATCAAACCAATAGATAATGTTTTAATGGTCATTTTTATCTATTGTACTTCACTTCAACCAACTATAAAACAATTGCAAAAGCCTAATTGTTGTTTGAATTTTATTATAATTTTCATTTCTGTTTTTATAGATTACGTCAGGAAAGTGATTTATTATCCCGTCAATCACATCATTGGTCGCAAAACGATCTTTCATCAGTATCTGGCAGCTCTGTAGCACCATCACCGACACCTCTGCTATTAAATCCGAAACATGAACGCAGTGCGAATGAGGATGTTGACACAATTCACTTATCACATCAACAGCAAAACAACAGCTCTGAAAGTACGTCTTCTACAGAGACTCTTAAATGGTTGGGTTCGATGAGTGATGTTTCTGAAGCTAGCCATGCTACAGGTTATTCCGCAATTTCGGAATCAGGTAGGCGCTTTGAAACACAATTTCAAAAATATTGCGTAAAAAACTTTTTATATTAAACTGAAAATGCATTTTTATTAAATTTTATTCTAATTTTTTTTTACAATATGCCTACTTCAGTTTCATCATCACAACTAATTGTACATAGTTCCCGCGTTTTAACACCAAAAAGACATCACAGTGAAAGTGTACTATATTTGAATAATGACCATCAACAACAACTTTCACCAAATTCTCAATCACCTAAACAGCAACAACAACACAATTCCAAAGTTAGCCCTACTCTATCGGCACGGGAGCACCATTCACCCGTACAACTGATTTCAAATCACCGACACAGTCCAAGTTATCCGCCTGTACATACAACACAAACCATACAGCCTTATCAAAAACAATTAGTCCCAATTAAAAGGGATTTAAATACCATTGACTTGCCAAAAAGTTCCTTAGTTGCAGCTACTGAAAATATAGGTACTGCAACGCCTAAGTTAGTAACAATTACACCCGCAACTGTAGCACCTATAGCAATTCAAACACAGCCTTTGGAATCGCAGCAGCACAAATCAAATATATCTGTAACAATATCAAATAGTGAAGCTGTGGTAACAATATCTCCGCAACCGCCAGCCAGTAGCCTTGTTAAATGTGACACAACATCAAGCAGCGAAAAGAGCATAACATCGAATGCTGGTACTAAAACTATTTCAAATCAACCGTCGACAGCGTCTCCACAATCCCCACTGTCCGATACACATGTTTCTACAGCCAGTGTAAGCAGCACGTCATCTACAACTACTCCGATAACAGCTGCAGTAGTAACATCCGGTACTGCACTAACTACTCCATCTTATCGTAGTAATCATCGTCTTTTTCCAGTAAGCACCTATACGGAACCAATACATAGTAATACCTCACATTATGTGCACCATCCAAAACCACAATACAGTGCTAATTTGCAAAAGCCATTGGCCAACAATCCAACACTAAATACAACAGTTGCAAACACTGATGCTGCAAACCAAGTAAAGTAAGTGTATTGTCGTAATTTTACAATAATGTAATTAAATGTAATGTAAAATGTAATTACTTTTACATCTTTCAGACAAGCGCAGAATTCACCACCCGCAAATTGGCAGTCAGTAGCTGAACGTATTAATGACTTTGAACGTGGAGGTGAGATCAATGAGCCACAAAAATATACGTTTATCGATCCCAGCAAAACACATCGAATTTCAAATCCCGCCTTAAAAGCATTTCAAAAAAATGCGGTGCAATCGTATTTTGAGCGCCAACAGCAGCAGCAACAAAATCATTTGCAACCACAAACACAGTCTCAAGATAATAGCCAACAAAAAATTTATCAACCACATCCCTCACATCATCACCTACAACAGCAACAATTATTACGTCCACATTCTTATCAGTCAGTAACGTCTATCAAAGATGCAGTTGGTCACCAAGCACTACGAAACTCGTTGCCTAACACTTACGGTGGCAATGCTACAAATACAAATCCAACGCGTAACAGCTTGACGACAACCACAAAAATACCCACAATGTCACAAAAATCTGTTTCAAGTGATAGTTTAGCATATACTGCTAATGTACTGAATACTTCACCAAGCGCGAAACCGCCTTCACCAGCACCACCACCACCACCGCCACGGTCGCGTTCACTAATGGCAACAACCTTACTACGTCGTTCCTCTTCAGCATCAGATTATGCAGAATTTCGTGATCAATTTACAACCGCTTCACAAGAGAAATTGCAATCGCAATCTATAAAAAACATAACAAATGCTGAGAAAATGTCATTTAATGACTGCGGTATGCCACCACCACCTCCACCGCGTGCACGTGCACCAATAACTTCGAGACGTACTTCATCCGCATCTGAATATGCAGCTATGCGCGATAAAGTGTTACTACAACATGCTGCAGCAATCGCACACCAACAGCATCATCCACACCAACACCAGCACAGTAAAGCGCAACGCACACCAAACTTATATACATCACCACCACATAGTGTATTGATAGCACCGCATGATGATTGGGTGCCAGAGCGTCCACCAAAAAATCCGAATTTACGTGTACCATCTCCAGATCTACCACCACCACCTGCTGATATAGACACAAGTCTCTCAGATGAGCCCTTACCACCGCCACCACCAGAAATACTACATCGGCAGACAAGCTATTATGAGATCGAAAATATTGCACCATTAAGTGGTAACGATACGTTAGCTTCAGCTTTATCACCTAATAGACGTAATAGCTTCGCCGGTTCTTCAACACGCAAACTCTATCACAATCGCAATACGGGTAGTACGCATGATATGCATACGAAAGCACCACCGCTTATACCCAAAAAACCAACAAATATTGAAATTTTACAAGTCTCCAGACCTACAGTAAATTTAGTGCAACAGTCCAATAAGGCGCATAAAGTATTATTAAATGGTGGTTCACATATGCATCAAGCACAATTGCAGACGGTGAAAATGCCACAAGCTGCTAAGATTACAAGTCGTAAACGTCCACATAATCCAGCGTTAATAACAGTGCCACCAATTTTGGAGAATCAAACAATGACAAGTCCAGTTAATCTCTCACCAACTAGTATGAACTTATCAAGTAATAACCTCAATAAGTCTTCACCACCACCATTAATGCCGCGTATGCTGATACCGAATCAGGCTCCTACTATGTTGATCAACAGTAAACAAAGGTGAGTCATGCCCTATTTTTTATATACGAGTATCAGTGCTCTTTTGAACTCATTCACTTCAAAAGATTCAAGTTTCGTGTTTATTGGGTTTGTAGTGAAAAAATTTTATAAAAAAAAGTACATTTCAGTTGATTTGAGGGCATTTCTGCACTGAAATGTTTGCTTAGTGATTCAGAATGTTGTCTCAATTATCGAACAAAGGCAAAAGAATGCTTTACTGTTAATAACAGATATTTTTTGAAGTTTTTGGAATTATGTTTAGTGCATTGGTAACTGTTGGTGAAGAACACATGACCACAGGTAGAAATGGCAGGAGCATAAAATCAGAACTTATGATTGTTTACAAAAAAAGAAAATATTTTTAAACAGAGGCGTAGATTAATAATATTAAACTAAACATATTTTAATGTTTGATTTGTTTAATAATATTAATTAATTAATCATAGTGCATGATAAATATTAACGTGATGTGATTGCTATAAGGGTCTAGAAGTAAGTCATATACTTGATAGAAATATATACATACCATCGGACAGTCAAACTACTTTAAAGTCTTTGATCTCAGTTCAATTTACATTTAGGACAGTCTTTGACTGCTACACATCTATAAATGAGATGTTGAGACAGTGCTATATTTCTGCAATAGTGTTCCCGGTCGTCTCTTATTGAAATGCTTCGTAGTGATATCAGTCTTGTAGTAGGTCTAATTTTAGGTCATTGTATTTTTGGTTACTATGCTAGGAGAGGTATCCTCTCCCTACCGCAGTTGGGAGAGGACGATGAAAGTGCCTCTCATCTGCTTTGTTTGTGTCCAGCACAAGCGTGGCGCCATGTCATAAAGCACTTTAGAGGCTTTCATCTTTGAGGATCTTGGCGAACTGCAAGACCTCCCTCTGAATAGTGTTCTAACCCTTGAGGTTTTAATTATACAGTAACACAATGGGCCTGTAGGTCTAAGTGGACTCCTTGGGATCGCCGGTATAACCTAACCTTACCTAAATGCTTGATACATATATATTAAATTTCATTCAAAACAATATTAAATGCAATAACTTTTAAACAGAACATGAAACCATAGTAACCCCTTTTGAAATCCATTTTTGCTTTTAAAATATACAGATATGCATAAAATGAATATTATTTTCATTTTATTTATGTTGAAATTTTGTCTTTAAACTATAATTTATTATAAATCTTTGGAATTTTGCTGCTTAATGTGTCATTGGCAAATGGTGTATGTCAGTATGTTTTTAGTTTGAAGTAGCTGAGATAATGAGTCAGCAAGGAAACAATCTGGTATAGTCGTATTTTTATTTAAATATCTTAATAAACAATTCATGACATGTAACGCATTTTAAATATTAAAGCTAAAATGAAAATATGACCAATCATATAGACTGAGTATTACTTTACAGTAATGTTAATGGCAGCTCTTAAAATATATGTTAAAAATACGAGCTAGAGAAGATTAGTGTATTAATTAGTATCATAAAAATTGTAAATTTTAACTTTCATTATATACTATTAATATTGCTATATACAAAGTACATTATGTGGTACTAGGGGGTTAATACTATAATAACCACAAATATATAAATGTGTCAATAAATTTGAATTTAGTGTTTTTATACTAAAGAGATATTTTTTACTTTATACTAAGAGTTACTAACTTGTCATTGATCTATGCGTTACCATTGCTTAATCTCATAGACAACTATATAGCTCATATCGTGGGTTAGCAGATTGCTGCTCAGACAGCAATCTAAATTCTAAATTCAATCTATAGAATTTTGTAAAGTTAGCAGCATATGTGGTCAAATGCTGAGAAGGATTGACTTAATTTTTATAGACTTTTTTACGGATTTCTAAGAATTGAGAACTTAATGATTTTTCAGAACTGATGATTATTCTGAATTTATTAAAGAAGGATTTATAAAAGGTATAATAATTGGGTTTGCTGGATTTAGTGTTGGCAACGTTTTCTCTTCTATTCAAGTATAGGCACAATTTTGTAACCAAATACTTCAAAATTCTAAATTTTAAATTAACTTTTGCAGTTGAGAGAGGATATTATTTTTGGTATATATACTTTTATACTACATTTATACTTAGGTTATAGTAGTAGAGAAGTAGATAGAAATTAAAGAAGATTTGTACTTCAATATACTTAAATAATCGAAAATAATTTTTTCATAATATGTACACTCTAATATGTTTCGTTAACATATGGACTGTTGTATAAAATAAGACTACCCATTTTAAGTAAATATTTAAATATTCGAAACAGCTGTTTGGTCAGCCAAAAATTTAATTAATTAAAATAATATAAAATAAATTTTTGTAGTTGTAGTTCACTATTGTTCGAAAAAACCTCTTAGTAAATATTTAATTATATATATTTCCATTCAAGTTATAGAATCATTACCGTCGTGTTTTCTTACTTAACTCTACTATTTTTAATAAGTTTATTACATATGTGCCATCATAATCGCACTTCCATGAAATACCTAAAATCTATCAATAACTTTGTATACTTTGTATTCTTATATGATTACTTGTTGTAGTAAACTTCAAGGTTAGGTAAACAATTATTTTTACTAAAACTTACTGTCTGAAAGATATTTTTAATTTTGGTAAATATTTTCTTCGTCTTCTTCTTCAGACTAGTCACTTGAATTGATGTAGTCTCAGCTACACTCTCAGTTCAATCAACTGTCAAATGATTTTTAATATATATAATTGGATTTAAAAATGAAAAGTGTCAATAAAATTTTATTTGAATTTAAACATGCATAGCTTTCGAACTTTCTAGTGAGCGGACGTGTTTTTAAGCCGGTCTCGGAAAAATTTAAATTTCAGTATAAAAACAAGTAATTGGCGGTCACTTTTGAAGATTACTTTTGTATGAATACCAAAAATAAAAAAACAGAACATTCTCGAACA
>NC_051847.1:81274765-81291544 GCF_002237135.1 Teleopsis dalmanni | reverse complement strand
TATACATATTTGTTGTATACATGACAACTTATTAATTTTGTTTTGTTTGTTTAGTCAACTTTTTTTTTTGTTGTATTGTCATATTATATCATTATCATGATTATAATTATATTATTTGTGGCGTAATATTTGTATTAATATATTTTTTAATATGCTATTTATGTTTAAATCCTATTATGTCTAAACTCTATAATAACTAAAATTTTTTAGTTATTTATCTTAAGCTGTGCTTAATACCTAACTTTCTCGTCGAGGTTTAATGTTACGCCTAAAGGCTTTTTAACTTTTATTACATCAGAAAGCGAATTTGTTTAAATCTACATAATTTTAAATAGATTTAGTTTTTCTTTTTTGCATATAATTTGTACATTAATAACTCAAGCACACGAACTTTAATCCTTGCCCTGTAAAGTTAGTAGAGTACAAAAGTAAACCTTTAAGATAATTCCTTATTTATTTTCATTTACCAGCAAATTTTTTGTTTTGCTGTGTTTAATTTTGTTTTAACACGAATAAAAACTTTCATTAATTTAAATTTTGTGCAAACAAAATCCATGAAAATTGTGCTCAGTTAGGTTTGTCATGATGCGATTTGAGTTTCGTGTCATTGTAATAAAAATACAAATGCGGCTTGCAACTGGCGAAAAGCAACAAATTCAACAAATTCAAATCTGGAGGAAACTTATCCTAAGAAATGCTTTGTACAAATATTGGCAGTAACCGCAAACAATTTCCAAATTTACTATACTTAAATAGTACACAGTCTTTTTTCTTTAAGAGAAGAAATCCAAAAGAAGTTATACATACATATTAAAAACTATTTATATTTGTTAGTTTACTGAAATATTTATACTTTGAAAGATTAATATATACACATTTAATGCTTACTAAAACGTTAAACATTATTACATATATTTATTTATTTTTTATTTTATTTTATTTTATTTTAGAAATCCCTAAACATAATAAAGTGTTAAAAATACATTGCATTTCATATAAAAAACTTGAATAGATACTTATAAAATTTGTAGTTTGGTAAGCAAATTTTTAGTTTTATTGCTAATTAACATTTATATTTTTACTCCTACCTCCTACTTCAGTCAACAAATGATATCTGATGTGTTTTAAGTACCAATTTTGTTAAATATTTTTTAATTACAGCCAATGAAGTTCTTTGCCTTTCTAAATAATAATGTTGTGGTAAAAAATTTATTTGCATATCTGCTGACACACATTTTCATTATTTAAAATATTTATATTTTATTTTAAAAGCTAACACAGTGGCACGATTTATATCATTAAACTGTTTATTACTTCATTGGCTATTAAAAAATTTGTTAAATAAGTATTAAAAATAAGGGGATAATAATTTTGTGAATACTTAACAACTCAAGTTGTAGATTATAGCTTAAAATATATATATATAGGGTTAGACGATTGAACTGTTGCCTATTCAAGCGACCATACCTTTTTTGTTTGAAATTATTTTTTATTGATTCAAATTACAAATATTTATGAATGCAATTAATCAAAATTTTAGAATCAATTTACACTAGCTCTATCTGGCCACCCTTTGCCTTGACTATGAGCTTCAAACGGTTAAAAAATGAGACGCATTCATACTGGAAAATTTTTTAGTCCTGACTTTACATTCCATTATGGCTTAGATTGAATAGTCCATCGGATATACTTGTGGCGAATTTCAAAGCCATTGTGTAAATGAAATGAAGTGTGGAACATGACTTTTTAACCATTCGTGGTTTATAGCGACGGTCTGAGATGGTGTCTAGTTAGAACGTCCATGGTCTGCGATCTAAATATTTGCGTGCTCAAGGCTCCAAAGTAACTTCCAAAACATTTTCCCGATTGACGCATTGACTTTGACACCAAGCTCGATGAAAACGATTGAAGAGCGTCTATCGGTGGTCGTTATTAATAGTGGTCCTTAAATTAGTATTGACTCAATACAATATTTCTGTGCTCTGACTATATTTTTGGATACAGAAATATAGTATAGAATTATAAAGCAAATGAGCTAGCTAGTCAAGACGCTTTATGTACATACTGTTATACATTAAGACTGAAAAGTTTTCGGAAATTCTCATTTAAAATTCGCGCGCTGTATATTTTTCGATATTTTAAGTTTATGTAGTTTGGCAGCACTGTCCTTAATTACTATGCCAAAAATGAGCGCGATCTGTCAGACAGTTCGTTTACGGCAGCTGTTGAAACCAGTTCACCTCAGTAGTGCGTTGCGAAATGTCTTCGACGGTCGTACGACCGTCCTGAAAGGCTTTGTACCACTCATAAACTTGAGTTTTCGATAAAACTGATTCCCCATAAGCCTTTTGTAGCATTCGCAACGATTCTGCACACGAAATTTCGTTCGAAACACAAAATTTGATGCAAACTCTTTGTTCAATATTTTTTTCCATTGTTTTTTTCGCAACGCACTACTGAGGTGAACTGGTTTCAACAGCTGCCGTAAACGAACTGTCTGACAGATCGCGCTCATTTTTTGCATAGTAATTTTCCTTAATTGCTGCCAAACTACATAAACTTAAAATATCGAAAAATATACAGCGCGCGAATTTTAAATGAGAATTTCCGAAAACTTTTCGGTCTTAATGTAAGGTTACGCGATACATCGAGTATGGAGAGCATTTTATTTTGAAGACTCTTTTGATTTAAGTTATTTTGATATAACACCAAACATTTAAAATTTTAGTCAACACTTTGTTTTGTCAAGGTCTCTGATGTATAGTATATATCATGGCAGTATAGTATAATATATATCATGGCAGTATATACTTATTTATATAGAATGAAAAAGGTGTTCAAATGTATTTTTTTGAATTTCCTATCAATTTTTAACACTTACTAATACAATACCTATCTTAGTATTGAATTATACAGTACAACGTGGAATTGCAATAAGTAAATTGCAATAATTTTGTGGTAAGTAAAAACGTAAAAATCGAAAATATCAACAAATAAAATTGATTTTCTTTGGCGTCAAAATGCCGGCATTTAGCATTTTTCTAGAAAAAAAATTGTAGTAAAAATGTAGCTTATAAAACTTGGCCTAAAACGAAGGTCGGTCATCAGCATGGCAAACGTCATTTGAAACAGTTTTGAGTGATTTAAGTTTGATGAATTTTTATTAACTTAATTTTTTACGATTAATCATTAATTGCTGTTAAGTATCTCAACGAAATTAATTAAGATTGACAGGTTTGAAACTCTGGCATTTACGAGTATTTGCGGTAAACAGTAAACGTGTACGTGAATGTCTGTTTACTTCTCAGTTCCGTCAGATTGTCAGTTGTATGCTGAGAGGTATGTACATAGATTTAAGTGTTTGAACTACTTTAGAGTTCCAAATTGCAAATCGCGTCCAAATTCAATTAAAATGATTGATGAGGTGCAATCAGTATTCCGGTTAAATATTATTTGATTTTTCTTTAAGCAAATAGAAGAGTTCAATTTCTTGAAAGCATATTCGATAAATATCAACTTTTGTTATAGGCGCATATTGGACTATACAAAATTGCTGTTTAACACCCACTGCGGTATATATTAAACGGTAATTTAATTTTTAATTAGAAAAAGAAAAAAAATATTTAGTAAAATCTGTGCATAATTTTCATAATTTAAGTTTAGACAATGTTATTAAAGAATGGTAGGCGCAGTCTGCATTTTGATATTTGAATAGAAAGGAAGCCCGTTTCTATTTCCAGTAAAATGACTACTCTTATATTTCACTACGGTGATGGATGATTTCCTTTTCTGATATCTTTTGCTCTTAAGAAAACTCTAACCTAATTATTTACATAAATGCATTTTGTAAAAGTTTTATACAAAAAAAAAAAAAATAAAAACTTTCGGATAACTATTTAATTACTTTTGGAACTCGTTTGAAAGTATTTTTCATTATTTAATAGTAACAGCAGTTCATAATTTTTTAAAATATTTTGTTGAACTATGCACATCAATACAGTAAGCAGTACGTTTATTTTTAAATTTAAATTATATAATATTATATTATATTAATTAATAACAATAAGGATATATTAAATATATATAAAAAGTTATTTTAAAATAGTTATATAAATGAGTTTTTATTATAAAATTTTTGTTATCAACTGCATTTGAAGGGAATATTCGATGTTCGTGTATTACTAATTTCAGAGTGATGTCATATTTTGTAGAAATTGCTTTTAGAAAACGTGTTTATATTATTAATTATAAAATTTTATAAATATTAAATAAAAAAATTAGTAATATTGTAATATTCACTTATGCGAATGTGTTGGACAATGTTTATGCAATTTTTTGCAGTTTAGAAATCTTTCGAATTTATGTACAATTCTATTCAAAAACTTAATATTATCGTTATATTTGGTAATAACTTTTTCTCAGTTATTTTCTGCTACTTTCTTCTCTTAACAGATTATAATTCTTTTATTTAGTATTATCTTTCACTATAGTTAAAATAATCAAATGAACTCAGACTTAGTATTAACACATATACTCAATATTTTAACCATACACTTCCTACAGACTTTTAAGACAGACGTAAGAATTACTATTCAGAGTTGTAATAAACTTATGCTAATTCTACCAGCAGTTACTTATAATGGGACGTTGGGACAGCGCACCGTCCAACAAGTGGTCACACTGAAGTGAAGGATTAGCCAAAGTAGACCACGAAACTACTTGGGTCCTTTTTCGTCCTTCTATTACCAGATGTCGTTATTGAGTTAAAGCTACCAGCAGTTAGGTCAATTATATATATGGTTTACCCTGGATACATCTAGTATTTTTCAAAGTATAGTCCTAGTGTAAATGTGAAGAATGTCAACGCATAGTTTAAATGTGAAAAATTTATAATAAACAACTTCTAAACCTAAAATACAGTTAATAACTTAAGTCACTTATAAAAATTAGTTTATTTATTAAACATCCTTTAATTCTATTCCCTTTTTGTTTTCATTGGTTTATTCAATATTAAATCTTTCTAAATAGGAATTTTGCGAATCTTAAAAAAATTAACATGTAAGCTAGAGGATTCATATTTATCAATGATTTTGTTTCAAAGAATTTCGTGCAGTTACAGAAGATAAGTGACGAACATGTAGATCTGGATGCGACTTGAGTCTCTCTCGGAATTTATGTGAATATTGGCGAATAACTTCATCAACAGTTGATAGATTTAGATCTTTGTGTACGTTTTTGTTTTTGATGCTTTAATTTTATGACTTAGATATTTTTGTTTTCATATATGTTCAAAAAATAATGATTTTTTGCACTTTTTTTTTTTGATGTTTTGCTCGTCATCCATCTGGAAATATTTGCAGATATTTTTTTTGTTTGATTTCGTATGTTAATATTATAATTCACTTGCGATTATTTCTTGCAGAAAAATTTTTCATCACTTACCATTTCTGTATAATCGAATTTCAAACAAGCTATCTACTGCTCTTTGAGACAGAAGCTTCCAAATTTGCTAGGTTGTGTCAGCACTTTACTATATATTCAGATAGTTAGTGAAAGATCTAGATATCCTAAGTTGAAGTTGATCCGAAGCTGCAAAGGTCTGAATATATGGTTCCGGTTTTGTCTTATGGTATGGTATTTGTCTGAAGTCAGAAGCCCTTCTATGAAATGTGGCGCCTGTTGCCAACAATTTGTAGAAATGAAGAAATTCAATAAAAATAAATAATTTAAGATTTTTTAAAATGAAATCTAGTTAGCTGAGAACGTGTTTTATTAAAAAAATATTTATTATAATGTTTGAACACTTGTTTTAATGAATCATAAACTTGGAATTGGAGATAGTGTTCAGTTTTCAATATTTAAATATATTTCATTACCAACATTTTTATTTATCTGCTTTTGGTTTTTGTTTTTTTTTTTTTGTTTTTGCAATATTTTCAGTAAAAATAATATGTAATAGAACAACTAACATACTTAACAAAGAACTAGTGTGTATTATTTTGCCCATATAATATATTCAGTATAAATATAACCCCTAAACATTGATAAAAAAAAACAGTCTCGAAAAAACTTGTGTCTCAGGGTATCTGATCACAAAGGATTCAATGAGCGTTCGAAGTAGTATACTTTCACTGCCTTCGTTTGACATGAGTCTGAGCATCTCAAACCGTTGTTAAAGGAAAAAAACCAGTGTGAAGAATAGGATCTAGTACTTCCATGTGAAATTGCTTAAGGCGATTGACATCTATAGTATTATATTAAGCAATATTGCTAAATTTATCAATAAATCTAATTTCCTCAGGTTTGTCGTGGTACACGAATATCCCTTCTAATAATAATATTTTTAGTTCTTTGAATTAATAAAGTGTTATTTTTTAATGATACTCATACTCTATAAAAGTATGTACAGAAGTTAGTATGTAAGACTAGAAGTTATAAAGGTTAATAAGTCATTAAAATTAAGTAAATGTGAAATAGTACAATTCTATATTGTATATTGTATATTGTATACAATAAAAGGAATTTGTCAAGGTTTTATGTGGCCAACAGGAGTAATTAAACCATTAGACAATCAAGCATTGCTATGAAGAATTTGTGAAGGTTCGTACGAGCATTTGCATTCGCTTATATGAGCGAAATATTTTCACAACATTTGCGTCATTAAAAAAATTCATTTTGACAAAATGCCTTTCGGCCATTCGTTGATGTGAAATACAACTTACCATAGTTTTATAAAAACTCAAGAGTAAAGGGATTTAAGGAACAAAATACTGGTGATATAAAAAAAATTAAGATTAATTATTTTATGTGAACTGACAGTTAAAATGTCATTTGTTCACATTTGCGACAACAGCTTCTCAATTTGATAAACAAAATTGAAAGTCATTGTGAATGGCACGATTCGGCTTAGGCATTTTGTCCTTGGGTTATCTGCCATTCGTTCTCACTTTTGGCCAAAAAATCAGTAAATCTGTTAACAGTTTTGATGGCGGCTTAACTTCAATGATTTTCTGGTCGTTTTTGTGGAATTTCAGATTTGGACTTAAAAAAGTGTAGGGCTATTGCAGAGGTAGCTAGTCAAAAAAATTCGACAATATTATGCAGAAGTTGACATCAAAGCGAACTACATAAATCAACAACCTATGGCTGGAAGAAATGACCATTTACCGTCTCGTATGTAGATGAATTTGGCTGTGGTCATTTATTAGCATTTAGCATATACGCTCGTAAATTGCATCTTTGCAATGCATTTATTGCTGGCAGCTGCATTTATTGATAAATTTTGTGCATGACTTTGATTTTAGTTATTTAAATTTCGGAAAACGAAACTAAAAAATGCAGCACAAAAACATAATGGCAGCGTTAATTTGTGATAATGACTGACATTTTGGCAATGGCTTGGCTCTCAATAAGGGATTGTGTAATGCACTTAATTGCATTACGCTCTAAAGATAAACAAAACAGTGACTGAGATTTAAGTCCTAAATTTATATAAAAACCTTAAGTATTGCAATTTTATTTTTGCTTACTTAAGCACAAATTATGAAATAAAAGTAATTAAAAAAATTAAAAATATAAAAATAAAAAAATACAAAATATTATATATTAAGCAGCGGGAACTGCTGGCCATTTTAATTTTGATTTTAAATAAAATAAAATAAATAATTTTCATTAGACCTCATAAATAAAAATTAGAGCACATCTGGCATACGTTATCACGTTATTTATTATAATAGAATTATAAAATATTTTTGACAATAAAATGGAAATTATGTTTATGATTTATACTTTCTCTTAAGGTACCCGTACTTTCATATAATTTACGGCGCGAAGCACTAAAGGAACACAGGCAATTCAGTAGTTTGTGTTAGCTGCATTCCGTATATTTTCGCTTATTGTTGCACTAAAAATGATGGCTTTGATTACAATAAATCAGTTTTATGATTTATTTGACAAACTGAAATATCGAACTGAAAGGCAGACAATCATAAACTTTGTTTGTTTAAATAAACATATTTTGTGGATAGTCGTCCACTGTCACACCATGAGCAGCATTTGTTCTGTAGATATGATCTCGTGCAGTTATCTCGTTGTATACGGTACAATCAGTGACTAGTTGAGTGTCTTCAGGCAAGAAATTGCAATGAACACCTACCTACTTAACCGACATGAATTATTTTTCAACTTAACGATATAATATCGTGCAATAAACGCAAGGTCCATAAGAATCCAATAATCCTGTATATGCTGCTGCTGCTGCTGCTGCTGATACTGCTGTTGCTAACCATTGCAGTTGCAGTTTCTGTTACTGTTACTGCTAAAACCCTTAGGCGAGAACGAAATTAAAGCACGATATACAATATTTTATTGACTAAATTACTTCGACCAATTGACCTAGTGTTTTCAAATATACATAAATATGTATTGCAGTGCATATACATATACATGTAGAATGTTGGAAAGTAGTTCAATGTTTAAACTGTTTAAAATAATATATATTTTTTATATAAATTTATATACCGTTTTAGTATTTATTTTCTCACTGACTTGCACTTAAATTTATAACACATTAGCCATGCATATTGTATGCATGGTACTTGACTTTTGTACAAATGTTGACTAGGTCTTAACAAGATATTAAGGGTTTAAATTTCATTAGAATTTACACTAGTTAACAAACTAAATGCGAACTGTGGACTAATAAATTACATCAAGTAAACCGTATGAGAGACGAGTATTTCGGAATATATGTATATGGTCCAGTTCTACTGATCGATAGGTATTACCTATCCAATTACCTATATATTATATATTCTTTGTTTAAAAAGTTCACGAAAGTGAAATGAAAAAGTCGGCCCAACTTTAATATACTTATTTCAATGATCCTCTATTTTATGAGTCAGTGCAGTAGTTTTCTGGCATACCGCTATTCGGCAGCAAGTATTTGAAATTTTAAATAAATAAATAAAATAAAATAAAATTGTTTGAGGTATGGGAAGAGCTACCATCCAGAAGTATCTAAATTTTTATTGTTAGTTCATAGATAGTAATAGTATTTTGAGCTAAATGAAAAATAGGAATTTTGCAAATTGTCTTCAATTACTGCAAATGGATGTAATAATAAATTGAATTTGTTTAACAAAAAACAGATATTTAAAGCTTTTTCGCCGATTTTTGAACGCATCCTCACTTTGAAACCGAAGCGTCGTGTTCATACCGATCCGATTACCGATTAAATACTTCAGATGTAGCTAAAAACCAATCAAACACTAATCTGAACATAAAATATTATTTCTGCAACTAAAAAAATTCATAGATTTTCTATTTAATCCTTATCGATAAATCTCCCATCTTCGAATATTAGTTTTTATTTTTGCCACGATTCTAATAATTGCTGTTGTGTTTTCTATGCTTCTTCTCTAAGGCTTGATTAGACACTTTTGAAAAAGCCAACCTAATTACAATTCACTGTTTTGAATATTGAAGATTCTAGTTATATATTAACCGTTTCAGTATGAATAATCTTAAAATAGTAATGAATATTTTTTACAAAAAATGTGACTATTCTCTATTCTTTCCATTATTTTGAATTACGCATACTTACAGCAATCTTCAGAATCTAATTTTACATTAGGTGTCTTACTATGTATCAAAAGACTAAGCATTTAGTCACATTTTCTGTGACAACGTGACTATATTTTGAGCCAGGAAAAGGATTCTGTCGCATAGGTGTCGCATTGCCATTTAACATCAAAAACTCCTTTTAAGGAAACATTCAGGACTTCGTGTTAAATTTATCCGAAGTAGAAGGTAGAATTATTTTTAATTATCTAAAAAACCGTTTTGATGGCACATTCTGCTTAGATTCAGGGAAGTTACTTCCTCTGCTTAAGAGTTGGGAGTTGATAGATATGTGAAGTGAAAAAATTTCGAATTCTTCTTAATTAGTTATAAAGTCGTTTTAATTGCACATTCATTCCAATTTTGGGAAATGTAACTTTACCATATACTAATACATAACTAATACTAGAATATTGTGGAATGATTTGAAGAATGCAGAGATTTCTTTATTAGTAGATAGATATGTTAGGTGAAAGAAGATTACATTTTTCTCAACTAGCTGTAAAGCCGTTTTGATTACATATTATTACTAGTTCTGAAGAATAGGTTGAGCGTTCTACAACGTTTTTTTTCAATGTCGCTGCTATGGAGTTTGTTGAAGACTGTGTAAGTTTCTCCATTAGATATCACTGAAATATTATAATATCTATAAAAAAGAATAGGTGATAATGAGTGATTTGGAGTGAGTACAGTAAATGTGTCGAAGATTTTTTGTTGAGAATATTGTTGTTTGAATATGAAGAAGACTAAATCCACTAAGTTGTGCATCTGCAATAATTTTTACTTTTTAAACAATTTTTTTAGAAAAGATAATTGGGAATGCTCTTTTAGTTTTAAGTTAAAAACTAGTGGTTATCAAAACTGTCGATTTTATCCTTGATTAAAACACACCAACAAACACATAAACGGATTTAACACGCAAACAGATCAACAAATAAAATTAAATTGTAATAATAATAAAAATTTTGCAAATAAAAATTATGTTAACTGGTGTCGTTGATGACTAATTTGGTGCCACTCTAATGTGTTCTTAATTTTCAAGTTTATTATCTACTGGAGAGTGGCCACTAAAACTTCGCATTCAAAACAAATTTAGCAGTTTGTTTAAAAGATTTGACAGCATAATTACAGACCAAAGTGCAGTAAATCTTGTAAAATGTTTGAAAATTTACGATCAAATTGCCAAGAAGGCTTAAGAAAGGCTTTAAGTACAATTTCTGGAAATGGTGTTTAGTTTGTAGATGGTATAGCATAAAAAAGCAGTTTCAACCAAATCGTTGCCACTAAAAAGTAATTGGCTATACTATGCATTTTGTTAGACTTTGATTGATCGATTAAATGAAAACAAAATTGGAATTAAGACAATTGACCTAAAATTTTATTTTAATAGAGCCGAAGTGCGGATAACTTTAGGTATTTAATTTAAATTGTATTAAAAATATATTTTTTTTATTAATATTACATTTTATTTATTAATATTATTTGTTTATTATTTTGTATGACGAAATCATTTTGACTTCTTCATTTCGTATGACATCAGAGCTTTATGAAACTCCCTCAGTTTTATGTTGCTAATGTGGCGCCAGTTTGAATTATTTCCAGCTATTCACAGTTAAAGTCAACCTACACATGCAATTCACAACTAAAGCATTAAGCACTTTTAAAACTTTAAGCCAAGTATCTATCAGCAGTCTTAATCCCACAAAATATGAATAAAGTCTGAGCGTGAAAGATATACGACTTTACCGCCGAAACACTCTCATTTGAGTTACTGCAGACATTATTTAATTTTTAAACAAATTTTTTTAACATTTTTACTTAAATTTTTTTTTTTACTGACTGCCTTCTCAAAGAGCCATTTGGGTTTAACAAGTGGCTTAAAGGCTTGGCCTATGATTCGTATATATGTATATTACACATATTCATAGCGATCTTAAGTGCAGTAATATCTAATAATAATATAATTGAATTCAAATTGTCTTTGTCTGAATTTATTATTATTATTAGTTTTGCTGGTATTGCATTTTGTTTTTTTTTGTTATAAAATAAATAGAAACAATTTTTTTTTGTGTAATTTAGATAAATTTATTTGAATCTAGAGAAATTAAAAGAAAAAAAAAATAAAATAAAACTTAATTTAAGCATTTAATGCTATCCTCATAGACTTCCAACTGGGTGCACTTCTTCACATCCGTGCCTATTTGGATTTTGTATCTGATGTTGGGCTGTAAGCCTTATTTCGATCTTGGGATAAACATAATTTAATTTAATTTCAAGCAGCTCAAATCTGGCAGCGGGTCACTTTCGCTTTCATGCAACATTGTTGTTTTATTTATTTGTTTTTTTAAGATTCATTGACACAACAGCTTTTGGTGCACTCTTGTTTATATTTGTTTGTTTTTTTATCTTTCCACTAATTTTAACTTAATGATTACTTTAGCTTCAAATAGGCAAATAGTCAAACTAGAAAAAAAACTTCAAAAGACCCCATGGATTCAATGTTTGAACGTTTTTGTTGTGGCATGGCAAGATTTGCGTATTTGCCACGAAACTCAGCTGCCATCAATGGATGCTCTTTCGGTTTGTTGGCTTTGGCAAAGATCATCTTAATTCATTTTATTTTTAATGATCAACATAATTTTTGGATCATTTGCAAACGCCACAAACTTTCGCAAATAATTAAATTGTTAAACAGTAAATTTTTTTCATTTGTTGGTGTCTTTTTTGTTTGAATGTTAAAACAACGCGAGTGAAACTTACGTTTAGTAAAAATTGCAAAATGATGTTCAACATTTTTTGTCCAATTTTTTGCGTAAATACAAAGGCATAAATAATTATTTAACGAATGCATTGGTTAAAAATTAAGTGAACAAATTGAGCAACTAATAATAAGGAGTAACCAATTATAGTTGTGCGAAATGAAATATTTGGAAACCAATTAAATAAATTGTTAAAATTATTGAAAATAAAACAGTTTATATATTAGCAATTTACTATAATTTATTTTATTTAATAAGACACAAAATACATAGGTGAGCACATAAAGTTTCAAGTAAAATAACAAATGTAACCTTAGGCCAGGTTAGGTTAAGTTTTATGAGTGTTAAAAATCACTTACAACTGGTCCATTATAATTCTGTGTACTGCAAAATATTTCGATTCTTCAATAAATTTGGGGTGCTGAGAAAGATGTGAAACAGTCACAGATAGCCTTTTACCAAAGGTTCCTATTAGGCAATACGTTAATAATATTCAGTATTCCTAACAATATGGAGATAGAAGTTCCGTTTCCTTTATATAATACGTTAAAGCAAATTTAATTCTAACTGTTCGTGCCCTATCGATTGCTACTGCGGCTTGTTTTTTTTCCTAACATGGTTTTTGTCTATATCAAATCAAAATGTATTACTAATATATTAACTTTTTCTGAATTGTATCGATTTATACGTAACTGAAGATGTAGATATTAATGTTAAAAATATATAAAAAGTGAATATTGAATTCAATATATATTACACAAGTAGCAAAACGATATTTAAACATACAGAATCGAAAACAATGCTTGATTATATATAACTAACACAAATTTTTATTGCTTCCGTGTAGCTTAAATTAATAAATACAGATTTCTTACTTTCAAACTTCCATAATCTTCCATAATAAAAACAGTTTCTGCCTTAAAAGCACCACAGTAATCGGAAACCTTATATTGCTTAAATATTTTCAAAATGTTGCACCTCATACCGCGTGATGTTCAAGCCATCAAAATATATATCTAGGTCCTCTTCCAATATGAAACTTCCAGACAAATAGGTCTCTTTTGATGGAAAGTAATAGTAAATTTTCTGATCAAATTATGAATAACGAAGATATAAGCAATATTTTCTAAATAAATTTGAAAAGACTTATGATGGAACTATCGCTGTAATTTATAGATCTGATCAAGTGCCGCAAGTGAAACTAACTACCATTTATCGGGTGATGCCTACTGGATTTTAGTGTAGTAAAGTTTACTGTTCGAGTCAATATTTATTATTTGTAACGTTGGAAAAAAACAGTTTTTATATAATATTATATGTATATATATAATGTAATATAAATATATTACAAAATAACATATATATATAGTGTAATATATAATAGCACTAATAAAATCTGATATACATTTTTTGTTCACGGTTTTATTTCGTTAGCTATTTAAGTTAAAAAGAAATGTTTTATCCTAATAAGACTGACTTTTGTTTTATTAATTTTTTCGATAGTTGTACTCTACAAATTATGTTTAAGTTACAAATTTGAAGTACATTAGAAAATAAAAAAATTCTCTGCAAAAAACCTGTGTGAATTGGCTGTTTATGCTACAGTGTATAGCTGTAGATCTAAATTGATCTGAATAAAATTTTGAATATTCTGCCATATGAACATAAATACAATCTGTACCAAATTTTATTTGAATATACTTATTAAAAACGAATCTTGACCAGACTATTTACTTTATATAGCAGATAAGGGATGTCATTTTACCTTAATTGGCCGTAAAACTGCGATATCGTACTTCGGTGTCAGCAGCAATCAACTCTACTGCGTCCGCACCTTCTCCATTTTAGTTAATTTGCGGATATTAAATTGCTGAATTATATCAGTATCGTGATAATGTTCGTACAGGTCGTGGTTCATTCGGATGGGAAAGTTGTCACCAACTCGTAAAGAATTAAAGATCTTTCGAAGAACTTTTCTCTCGAAAAATGTCCATGCATCTTTTTCATTAATTCCGCTCTGTACAGAAGCATATGTAAGACGACCAACCTATAAAGCGTAAGTTTTGTCAGTCGGTAGAACTGTTACATCCTATACGATATCGTGGTCCGATTTTGAACAATCCGTCAAATAATTAGAGCTTGCTCCTAAGAATTGTACACTTTTTTGTGTAAACTGTATAATAGTGTTAAAATTTAAATCACACAGCGTTTGTTTAAGTTAACCAACCTTGTTTATGTGCTAAATTTCCAATTACCTAAATTTCCAGATATACCTTCAATGTACCAGGGCCGTATACTGCACATAAATGGGTAGTAGGTAAATGATAGCTAACTGATTTACTTGTAGTCGTTTGTAGTGCTCCTAATCTTGATAATATTCTGATTTTCTTTTTAATTTACCATTTAATTGATTTTGTTTACCGTTTATATGAAAAATTTTTATAAACTATTTTTCATTTTACTGATTATACTCGTACATGTTAAAAACTAAGCTATGGAAAGTGTTAGTATTGTTCGTATAATTATCTTTACTAATATCATGTATTAAAATTGTATATATTGTATCTAAACTCAACGCAACAATATTTCTCTCTATTGATTGCGTGTGACTTGTAGACTTAGTATGCATCTCATAATTTCTTCACATAATTGCAAGCGTTAACTTGTTAAATCCACTGAAGAATGATAAACTGCAAAGTCATTTCGTATACATTGTATTTCTATGATTCTGATTCCATTAATATTACTTTGTGACATCCTTCATAAATTTTATTCCGTACAAAATATATATCATCATTAATTTACGTCTAACGGCATTTAAACATACCACAACACCAACAACAAAGACTTAGAAAGCATAAAAAGGCAATGAAAGAAAAGCAATCTTGCTTTATGGCTTATGTGGTTATTACTCTCAGCTCTATGAAATGCATCACAGAGATGACCGAGACGAATCAGATCACAAGAATTATTACACACAAAGTGAAAAAAGACAACAACAGCAACAACAAGAATAACAACAACAATATAGAGAAAAAGTCTAAAGTAAAGCTGTGCGCGCATAGAAATCTTCATATACGGAAGTTAAGCATGGCTTAGATTTTGTTACGTGTGCGCTAGCATTTTACAGAAGCTTAATTTATTTTCTAAATGCTAAGTGAATGTCCGCCTGTCTGTCAGTGAGACGGTAGACTGGTCTACGAATTTTATTTATTTTGAGTTTGAAATCTCAGCTTTTAAACATACTGAACAGTAATTTTTTTTTGCACATTTTTAATTTGAAACATCATTTTATTTTTCTATTTTATAGGACGACATGAGCGATCAATGCAGTCTAACTCAGGCTGGTCTTGAAGAGTACAACATACGTGCGTCCTCCTATTACGATCAGCCGGTGTTGTTTCATCATCAAAAGCAGTCATCGTATGCGCAGTCGGAAGGCTACCACAGTTATGTGTCCAGCTCGGATTCAAGTTCAGCCACACCATTTCTAGACAGGTGAGTGCGTTTTTATAGTTACTATATTGGTGGGGGTATATGCTGGGTTTAGTGTTATTAACTTAGCATGACCAATAGTGCAGTTTTTATATGTACCAAAGCTGCTAAAGAATCACACTAAATAACATCAGCCAGCAAATTAAGTTTGATGAAGTGAAGTTATTATAAACTAGCATCGAAGATGGCATTCAGTATGAGACGGAAATGCAATATTTTTGTTAATAATTTTTTGTTAATACTTCTTCATGTTATAGAAACGCATCTAAACATACATGTTTATTGCGTTTACAATAGAAACGGAAATTTTGAATGGTTTAGGAAATGAACTTCTTTGCGTTATTAGTAAATATTGTTGCATAGCTTTGCATTTGTTAATAAAATATTTGTTCTTTAAAATATCTAAATGACATGAATCTTTTCTAAGTTATTGTAAATAATGCAGTTTTAATGTTGTTAGGAAATTATAATAGTTTTCTTTTCTTACTCTGAGCCGTTTCATACCAAAGCATTCTACATTTAAATTAGTGGTCTTGTTTTATAGTTTTGTTTTTAGGTAGTTATATGGTGTGTTTTAATGCCACTTAAGTATTTGCATCATTTTTAGTAATAAAATAGTTGTATAACGATTAAAGTTAGTAATATTCTAGTAACATAACACAAAGCAAGATTAGAATTTTTTAAGAAGTATATATAACATCTATATATATACTTCTAGTATTTGGCGGTAAATTCCAGATATCTCTTATCAGTTTAATGACCATGTTTACTTCATTCCGTGAACTTTAAAATCTTCACAATTAAATAGAAACTATATAAATAACAAAGTGGGTTACGGAATCTTTTTTAATACATAACATAAAATAGATATAACCTGTCCATTACTTACTATTAATCCATCCGC
>NC_051847.1:81256150-81274665 GCF_002237135.1 Teleopsis dalmanni | reverse complement strand
GTAAGATTGGGATGACGATCTCATACACCAAAGCCTTGCCAAAACGAATACCTAAAGTACAAAATTGTTGAGCATATGATAGGATAAAAAGTACTCAGCACTATTATCGTTAAATTGATAAAATGATTGGTGACTACTCTATATTTAGTCGAATAAGTATTAATGTGATCTATTTTGAATTAATAAATATTAAGTTGATTTATTTAGTATAAATAAATCACTTTATTTAATTTAACTTCTGTCAATACTCAGATTAATTAAATAAAAATGTATAATATTCGCTTTTATTTATATCAAATTTATTTTCAGATTTTTTAAAATTATTAACTAAATATTTTTCAATTTAACATCCTTCAGAATTACTCCAAAGCTCACAAATTAAAATTCAAAAAGGATATTATTTATTTGTATATTAATAACTTTTCCTTTAGCTTGACTGCCTTATTTATGTGCTCATTTAATTTAACATAAAACATGGCAAAATATTTTTACGCTATTTGACAAACACGCCAAACGCGCCAAATCTGACATTCCTGCGTTCGCCCCTCTGCTCTTTTGACATGACATATTGAAACGCAGTGCTTATTATTTATGCTTGACGAGGAAACTCGTCAAAATGAAAGTCTGTCTGCGTGCGTGTCTGCGTGCTTGCGTCCCCGTTAAGTTACTTGCGTGTGCTCGCCTTAATAACTCACAATAACTAAGCGCCTGAACACATTTATCTGCTCGTCATGTTAAAGTTAATAATTTTTAAAAGCTTTTACATTTTTTCTTAATTTATCCGCATAAAATAAACATAAAATCAGAGTTTTATATTTCAAAAAAAGAAAATAAAAATAAAAACCAAAAAAAAACATTTTTTTTCACGAAGTAAACATAAAACAGCAAAAAATGTTTCCCTCAAAGAAGATGAAAAAAACGTTGCATAATTTTCTGCTGAAAACAAACGGAAGCGTTCACTGTTTCCTCTCGTTGGATTTTGATTTTACAAAATTTTATTCAATGTTGGCGCTGTTGGTGTTGCTGTTGCTTTTCTGTTCGTGTTGCTGTTAGTGTTGGTGTTGGTGTGTGTGCCAGGATATACGGAGAATTATAACGTTTCTTGTTTGTTTATGTGCTTGCTTAATTCTTTTTTCTGAATTTTTATTCTTTTTATTCTTTTCGTTATTGTATTTGCGCTGTGCATAAATTTGTTTGCAGTTCAGCAGTTGAGTTGAGTGAGTTTGGGTGTGTGTGTGTGTGCTTGGTTTGGTTTGGTTGTATGAATTAAATTTAAACAGGAAATGAAGCAGAAAAAGTGAAAAGGCATTTAAATGCAAATAAAATTGGAATATGATTTTAATATGAAGACAACTGAATTAGTGAGAATATTAAAGACAACATTGACTGCATTATTATTTAAATTCCTTTTATTATTAAGGAAAGATTGCTTTGATGTGAATTCCTCTAACCTCATTTATTTTTGTCTTTATAACTTCCAATAGAGTATTTATTAGTTGCTTCATTGAGGATTGCAACTAATATTACTACTTAATCATTTTAATACGTTTTATTATTTATGCAAAAATATTTAAATATTTTATAAAATACACATAAACGATATTTTACTCATTTAACTTAAATTAATAGTGTAATTATTTCGTAAAATTATTAAATACGGAAATATTTAACAAAAAACGGAAGTATTGTTGCAAGTATACCAACACCAGCTAGCAAAAAATTGTTAAATGCAGGAAATGGTTTTCCAACACATAATAGGTTTTTTATTCATTTTGTGTAGTAGGGAAAAGGGCACTAGATACGCACTAACCATAGTTCGGTCTCTCGTAAAGTGAGTGCCCGACCCCACTTTCATTTCTAGAGACTTTATTCTACCGCGAGACTTAGTATTAAGATATGGGCGCTATTAGTTATTTAAGAATTCCATTGGTGTGACCCGTATTCACAACCCGCTACTGCTTTAGGTGAATAACCTTGCACTTCGTCTTGATGTGATATAACTATTTGCTAAAGCTGCCTTCTACTTTTTTTTAGCTTCAGGATGTTTTCAGCAAACATTACCATGCGATTGTTTGGTTTTCAATCATATTTTTTGTCACTATTCCTGGAAAGAGAACATAAACTTGCATTGGTAGCACTACACATAGTAGATAATTGAGCACTTTTCGTGGTTATTACAGAAGATACCAATTCCTCAACTTTAACACCCATAACTCTAATGAAATCCATATACAAATACAACTGAAGCGCTAAATTTACGAAAAAAAAATGGTATTATTAAGTTGAGGAAATATGCCCAAATGACATTAGTAGACAGTCTTAATAAGATGGGTGTATGTAATTGTAGAGAGAGTCGTCGAATCAGATCGAAAGAATACAAAATTAGTTGTTATGAAACACTGGTTCCGAAAAGGTTTCCATCTTTGAAAAGCAGAAGATTGAGGTCATTATAGTACTGTATATAGTTTTAACAATTGTCTAGCAATGCACAAACTACAAAGAGATTTACTTTATAATAATATAAATTAATAAATAAAAAAATTAATCTTATATTTTCATATGGTGAAGATTTGGTGATATATGCAATATATCACTTCTTGTAACAAATTTTACTACATATTTGTTCTTTTCTTATTTTTTTTATCTTTCAATTTTGTTAATTTAGTTACAGATGTTACCTACCATGTAATAAATACCAAAGTAGTTTTGCCAGAGATCCGTGTTTCAAGAATTTTCCTACTTTAGCAAGAGTTGTGTCCATAGTGAGGCTTGTTTCTCTTATAGAATAGATGTATAAACGATAACAACCACGAGCTTCATCAATTCGTTGTATTTAGGTTAAGTTAGGTTATACTGGCGATAACTAGGGAATCCACCTTAGGCCTATTGACCTATTGTACTACTATATATAGAGGAAACTTAGGGCTTAAAACTACCTACAACCTTTGGCGAAGCTTAGAATGCTGTTTAGTGGGACGTTTTGTAATGATCAAGATCCTCAAGAAAGGGGGCTCCTATAACATTGATTCACCGCCGTACATAAGTTGGGCAAAGGCAAAGTAAATAAGACACACTTACATCGTCCCCACAGCTACGACAGATATGATTGAAAAGGAGATCCAACCTTCGAGCATGGTTCTCTTGTCTGCAGTGAACTGTAAGTAAACCTACTATAAGCCTAATATGTCTATGGAGCATCTTAATGAGAATATTGGATTTCCTTTTATTGGAAAGTAGCCAGATTGCATATATGCCTGCCTATCGCTGAATCTTCCTATCTTTTATATTCGATGTATTTAGTTGTTATTTTGTTATTAATCTATTTAAATTGTTATTATTTCTAAAATGAAAATGACAATAGCTATTTATATATTTCACAAGTCATATATATCATGTATAGATAACAGGCGTGCATAGATCAAGTTCATTTAGAATTGAAAAAAAATTGTATATGTTTTTTACTTTGAAAAGTTAATAATAATTAACAAATCACTTAATTGTTTTTTTATTCACTTCATATCTTTTCAATAACTTCTACATATAAATTAATGGTGCCAATCTCTTCTAAGCTTTTGCTGTCAAAGAAACGCTCGACAATCTTGTACATGCCTATAGGCGGTAGAACTGGTATAAAACGTTGATCTATATAGGCATTTTTGGCGAAGATCCGTCCCTGTAAATGATTAAATTAAATATGTTATTATAAATTAAATAAATTAAATTAAAATTAAATTAAATTAAATATATATGCTAAATTTTGAAGTCAAAACTCATTTACTCTATAAGGGCAAGTATGGTTGATGTTTGAAAACTCCTTTATATAATTTAAAATAATTGTTTTATAAATAAAACTTTTTTTATTATTCAACCAGTCGCAGGCATTGTCAGAGAAGTTCACCAAAAATGGACGATAGATATTCAATGAATTCTTTTGAAAAATTTGAAAATGTATCTGTGCAAAAAAAAAACAATATCAATATAGTAAAATTTTAGCAGTCTATGACTTACAGATATATTTTCGAGAACGTCAACAACATCACAACTCAGATTAACTACTGATCTCGCCCTATTAATGGCTTTCACTCTACATTTCACATTTATTGCAAACTTTGGATTTGCTTTACATTCCAAATTAATTATTTTATAATGTTGGACACTTGTTGTTGTTGGAGACTGCAATAAATAAATTTTATAATTATTATAAATAATTATAAATTTTCAGGTTAAGTGAAACATACCTGCAGTAACTGTAGGAAAATGATTGCATAGACGGGTATAATCCGGGTCTGTAGCATTGTTTCTTCAACCTTGGGTGACTAAAACTAAAACCAATATAAATATTTAATATGAAGTTTAAAATCAAGCATAATAATAGAATAATTTAAATATAATAAATGTTACAAAATCTGCTCTTATCGTGATAATACATAATTGAGCGTCGCAATGGTTTTGTTTCATTGTTATTAAAATATCATTAACTTCTGAAAAGAATATAATTTAGATATTTAAATTAGTTTTTTCAAAGTGATGACAATTATTTTTAAATATTTTTATTTAACTTGGTTGCGTACAAAATGCGTTAGAATATAAACACGACCCATTTATTTTTTTTTTTCAAAACAACTACTGAACGTTAGTAATGGAAAAGTGTTGCTACCGGAATCTAATTCTACTTCCAAATATATTTATTTTCCCTTAAAATTTTGTGTTATACAAAGATCACCAATGGTTCTGCGAACCACCAGCTGCGACATCAACTTGATTAACTACTCCTATCAAGAACAACTAGGAGGCGAGATTACAGCTTACAAATCTAATGACATTCCATTGTGTTCTAAAATTCGTTGGATAATTCTGAAGTTTTCCTATAGAAATTTTCAGATAGGACTATATTTTTAATTATTCCTAAATTATACAATGAAACTAAAATAACACTCAAAAAACTGTTGTAATTGATGCAACAATTCCGAATAGATTATCGAAACGAACTCATTTCTGATACCACATATTACCATTTATTAAATCATTGCGACATGTCTTTTGATTTCAAGCGATTTTGATTTCCCGTTTTATTTACATTGCACTAAGTTTTTCCCGTGCCGAACTTTATAATAAAATATGGGCAGACTCAACGATATATGCAATTGCATCTATATGCAATTTGGTCACGCTCTAATAAAAAAAAAATCATATTCTCTCATTGAGTTGCGCCGTAGAGATATCAGTCTTGTACTAGGTTCGCTTTCAGACCATTGTATTTTAGATAACCACGCTAGGAGACTAAATCTCCTTTTCAACCATACCTGCCGCAGTCTGCTTTATTTCTGCCCGGCTTTCTTTTTTGGAGATCTTGGCGAACTGCAAGACCTGCTCGTGATTCTTACCATTGAGTTTTTAATTACACGGTAATAGAATGGGCCTATGGATCTATCTACCTTTCTATCAATAATCATAGCCAAACCACAAAATCTAATCTCTTCAGGTGTGAGGATTGAACTTACGAAATGACCATTGTCAGTTATATGTTGGTCGATCGGAAGTTGAACGACTGAATAATCTATTTATTAACACTAGAGAAAAGAAAACTAAAATATTGTATTCTTTAAATAAAATAAATTAATTTAATTATTCCATACACATACTTGTTTTTATATAAACTTTCCACACACATACTTGTTTTTATATAAACTTTCTGATAGAAGTTTTTTTCTATTACCAAACATTTTTTTATCTGCAGATAAGAACTTTAAAAAAAAACAGCATCCAGTTATAATTATATACTGTAATATAAGTACATATGTTTTCATACATATTAGCACGAAAATTGCATTTATTAGTTTATTATTATCCTAGCATAAATTGTACATGTTGCTATGCCAAACTAGAATTTCATAGAGTTCCAGAGTTGTACACTTCTTTAAAGTAGTTTTGGTTCCTTGCAAGTGGAAAATTAATAAATATATGGTAAGCAGTTTAAAACTTAAGTACCACAAATGGAACGTTTTCATATCAAATATTTTCTCTGCATTACTCTGAGTAATAAGAGATATTATAGTTATGAGTTATAAGAGATAATTCATGCCATTATCACAGACAAAATTCATTCCGTCAAAACTGATAGCTTTTTACTGGTAGAATTTTATTCAAGTTTTCGAGACTGTCGAACAACAGCATAGGAATTGCTCTAGGGATCCTTATATTTCCCGCATTCGTCACTGCCAGTGCTATTAACTTATGTATATGTATTACAAGCTTTAAGTGTTCTTTAAAATACCAACTGGCATTCTGTAGTTATTTTAGTTGAATGACAACACAGATTTAATATATTCTATACGATTGACTATATAAGGTGGTCCCATCTGGCACGGTAGCCAGATACCGTACCACAGCTCTGATAAGGAACATGAGTGATAATACTATAATATAATATAATGATAATACCTTCACTCATATGATCTTTTGACCGAACTGTTTCGAAAACCTTTTTGCCAAACCAACAACCGTCACGTTTGTGCGTTATCAGGCTATGATGATTTTTTAATGCCGATTATCTGAGAAAACTATATGTAGCTTTCTGGTTTTAACAGAAAATTGTACACCACCTCATACAGCTCGAGCCACAATCAATTTTTTTAAACCAATGTTTTCCAATCGTTTGATAAAAAAAAGTAATTTTGGGTTGCCCTAAAATTACCGCCGAATTTTTCACGATCTTGGTGAGTTTACAGACAGCTTAGTTACACTATCTGACTTTCAACTTTTTTAACATGTTTTCATTGCTAAAATATTTAATAAAATATTACTGAAATATAAATTATTCAAGAAATCTCAATCATTATTGAGGGGGTGTGAGGATGTGACGTGCTATCTTGACTACGCCTATGAATATATAAATAAATCACTTTAAATATTTAAAAATTATTTAAAAATTTCATGATTTATTTAATTATATAAGAAATTCACTTGAGAGTTTTGATTGTAATTTTGGCTGTCAAAAATCTGAAAGCAAAAGTATCCATTCACACGTCGTGTCATTAACCGTAATTTTTTCTTTCAGAGTTGTAAAAAAACAACATTAAGTCTGGTTGAAACAAATTGGCATCACTTTTAAATTATGTTAAATGTTTTATAAGCATAAGTTTATATTGCACAATACTGTACTACGTTAAACTGTCCAAGTTAAAATTAATTTGATTTTGGAGAAATTACGATTCAATTCTATTGTCAGCTGTCAAAGTTCCCATACAAAATTACTTGATTTAAACTTGTCAAAGTTCCCATACAAAATTACTTGATTTAAACTTGTTTTGCTATCGAAATCAAAAATAATTTGAAATGACAGTTAAAATAACAAACAAAACACTCGTGTGAACCCAGTTTTAAAGGTATCTATATAAGTAAAAACCGTTTAAGGTTATCAATAAGACCGACTATAGATATTCACTATATTATAATTTGGCTGGTTATTGTACAGAAGGGAAAAGTTTTTACCTCTTAAGTTGTAGTAAAATTTTTCATTTCCTTTTTACAGAAATGCTGGCGCATAAAAACACATAAATGTACTTAAGTTTCAAGGTATTTCCATTTTCATATAATAATTCCGTAAATCCTTAGCTCTAAACCTGACTTTTATTTCCACTCATAGAAATTTTGTGGTTTTAATGCTAACTGCTGTGTATCTACTACTGTTTGGGTGAATATGCGGGAATGCGGTTAGGATGCTGTGGTAAAATAGATACACAAGCAGACAGCCAAAGGGGGCTGACAACTAGTCTCAATAACAGACCGACCAACTGACAGACTGGGAGGCGGGGAAGCTGAGAGGATGACGACAACGGTACGGACTCATGGATTTCAACTTAAAACTTTTAACTGCTTTGTTGCTGGCATATTTCAAATATTTCTAGGTTCACTCTCGCAGGCATTGCGGTTAGTTTTATGATTTATTTTACAATACAATTTGCTTTTATTACAACTGCTGCTGTTTCCGTTTAAAAAATTTTTATCATTGTTATTTTTATTTTGTTGTAGAGATTGTAGGTTTATTGCAGGATTTAGAAAAAGTAATGAAAATTAAGCTTACCGTTTTTAAATTAAATTTTGTACTTTTCGAAATATTTTTCCGTTTTGAGTGGCTCATTTTATTTGGGAAATGCAGATAGATAGATGGTAGAGGTAGTCTGGGTCACATAAGTGCTACAAGCCACAGTGATACCACATTAAAGTTTTAAGGCACTAGCCAATTGTAGAAATTTTAAATAGAGATACTCCTACTTTAGACCCGAAAGACACTGTCAAGTTTTAAAACACTAGCTGATATAGAATTTTTGGATCGAAATACTATTAAGCTAGACCCGAAAGTCACAGTGAAGTTTTTAGTTTTAGAAATTTAAGATATACTCCTATTCTCGTCCCGGAAGTCACTATGTCAATGTAGCTTTAAGACATTTATTTGAAATGTGTGCTAAATTTAACAAGATTTTTTATAAATAAAAATAAGATAGAAATTTATATTAAAATTAGGATTTAGGCAACATCACTCTATAGGACATAATGGCATTTTTAACTACTACACGTATTTGGAACTAAGTGGGTTTGTCACAACAATCCTCAAAGGATACAGTGACGTGGTAACAAGTTCCCGATCCGTTTAAAATCTTATCTTATCCGTTTTTAAATTTAAAAAATATAGAGTAATAAAAAATATAGAGCAAATATGATAAGGGATATTAAAAATATTAGTCATAAAAATTTATTTAAATATAATTTAAATTATTACAATAAAATATTTATAAAAATTGTAAGAAGATTTTTTATAAATAAAAATAAATTATACTTTTTTATTTAAATAAAAATTGGGCAACATCTCTCCAAAGGACATAATGATATTTGTAACTGCTACCCGTCTATGGAATTAAAGTGGGTTTGTTATAATAATCCTCAAAGAATGCAGTGACGTGGTGACAAGTTCCTAACCTGTTTAATATCTAATCTAAATCTAGGTTAGGTTATACCATCGATCCCTGATGGATCCACTTAGGCCTATTGGCCCATTATGTTGCCGTATATGTAGGAAAAACTCGGAATTTAAAACCACTTAGAACCTTTGGCCAAACTTAAAATGCTATTTAGTGTCAGGTCTTGTAATTAATCAAGATCATCAAGAAAGGAAGCACCCAAAGTGTTGAGTTGTCGCCGTGCATGTACTGGGCAAAAATATAGTAGATGAGAACTGCGACAGGTTTGATTCAAAGGGAGACCCAATCTTCTAGCATGATTCCCTATTTTACAGTGACCTGTGAATAAACCTATCAAAAGACTGATATCTCTATGGGCTATATATAAATGCGCATTTTGAATTTCCTTTTATCGCAACGTGGCCAGATTGCATACAAGTGCCTTCATATCGTTGAGTCTTCTCATCTTTTAGTAAAACTTTTAAATCTAATACATATTTAAATTTAAAATATATAAAATATTTTGCTAAAGCTTTCGCAATTATAATCTGATACCCGTAAAGGCAGATAATATTTTTTCTTTTAATGAAATTTAATTTCTAAAAATGTTTATTTAAATTTTTATTTTTCCGCTTGCCTATTTCATGATCACATAAAATTATTGAAATTAAAACTTTAATTAATGCCATGATGAGCATCTATTAAACATACCCAAGCGCGCATAAACAATTATTGCCGCCAGCACATAAACTGCGAGCAAATGACGCTCGAAATTTGCCCCAAACTCAGGACTCGAAAATAAGCCCCAAACTTCCGAATCAAAATAAACCCCAAACTCCGGACTTAAATAAGTGAATTTTAATTTGTAAAATGTTTTCAGTTGAGCAAACATAAAATGAATGCGTAATGAGTAATTAATTCACTTTTATATTCACTAAGCACAAATGATGTTCTTCAAATGTATCCTTGCCACATTTCCCAATTGGCGACAACAGCAAATACACGAGTACGTTTCACAACAAAAACGATGTTGTTAGCAAAAACACTTTTATTGCTGCTTTGATACTCAGTATTTCTTTTTATGGTTCGGTTGAGCAGGAAAACTTCAACAAAGCAAATAAGCAAATACCAATGTTTATTTCCCTCGAGACAAATCTATTAAAAATATAAAAATACACAAGCACGTGCACATACTGGCACACTATGTGCACACAGATCCTCACAAAGGAACCCAAAAGTGTATACTTATTTGTGCTAGCTTAGTCCTTTGGCAAACTGTGTACAAAGTTTTTCGATTTTCACAGCCAGTCAACACTCACTCACTCCACTCTACGTGTTGTTGCTTTGTTGGCTCTTGGCTCTTGGCTCTTCAGTGTCAAAATATATACCTCCTTGCTCCTTACCGCCTCTATCCGTTAGGCTTCTGTACCGCAGAATGACGAGAAAAGTAATTACCAAAGGATTTACATTTATTTAACCACTTTAGAGTGTAAAACTACGAACGATAACTTTAGCCCTCTTAGAACACCAAAAGCAGTTACCAAAGGAACATAAGATTTTATCCTGAAAAAGGGCACATGAAATGCTGAAATGTTTGACAGTTCAGCAGGGAGCATGCGGCGCTTTATAATATGTGTACGAAATAAAACTTTATCCTCATTTCTTTTTTTTTTTTTGAGAATTTTCAACAAAAATATGTAATAATCTTTTTTATATATTAAAAAGTTATGCACGATATAGAGTCAGTCTGTCATATGCCTAATACTTATTAAAAATTATGAAAATTTGTGTGGCACAGTGGATCCATTTTTGTATAGAACCATCAAAAACAACATAGATGTGGTGCGTTCAGTGAAGTTGTTTTTGTATAGAATTAATAACTTTAAACAATTATTTAAAGTTTGATTTAGTTCTTCAATGTGGAACAGATTTCAAAATCATTTACTGGTTCAAATGACATAATATTAGCTATATATGCTAACATATAATCTGCGCATGTCTTATATATGAAGATATGCGGAAGGCAAGTCTTTATAGTGATGACACAAAATTCTATAAATATGTCAAGCTTCTTGCTCACATCGACGATATCGACAGCATTGAAAAGTAATCTGCAAAAATGGAAAACCGCTAAGCTTATTTCAGCGGGCTTAGCGGTAAAGAAATCGATTATTGGTAGAAATATACGGCGCTCGAACGTTGTGTTAGTGGTTGTTGACTATACTTTCGAATCTGTCAAGAATTTCATCTGCCTCAGGACCGACGCACAGTATTCCGAAACAGAAAGTAGTTGATCAAAATTCGATACTTTCAGATCCAGTAGAGATATTGACATAAAATTTTCTTAAAAATTTATTTTTGAAATAGCCTTTCTTTCGGATTTAATTTGAGCCCAATCGGCCTACCGTAACCCCTCCAAATTTTGGTTGAAAAACTTAACATTTTCACATTTTCTTAGTTCCCTCAAAAACTATGTTAAGTAGAAAGTTGAATTTTGGTGCCAAAAATACCTACGTTATAATATATATGCCCAAAGTTTTTCATGATATCAAGGAAGGTATCAAGAAAAGCCATCTCAAAAACATATTTTTAGGAAAATCTCATGTCAATTTAACTACTGGTTTAGAAAATTTCGAATTTTGATCGGTTAATTTCTGATTTGATACATTGTACGCCGTCACACAGCAACGATATCAGCCTGGAGACGTGACGAAGAAGAATTATCAATTCCGATAGGTGCTTTAATGGGCTCTGTAAGCAATCTTTCTTAGCAGAAAACACTCACGCTCTATAGGCCGATCATCTCGCATGTGATTCTGTGATATGTGTTCCTCAAAACGAATGCAATCCCCATGTCCACCTATATGCTGGTAGGTATCTATTTTTAAAGATAATCAATCTATTATTTTATGAAGTCGAGTTTTAATAATATTAAAACATAATCGTTCAAAAATTGAATTATTAATGGTAATTAACACAATAGTTTAACGGGAAAATTATACTATTGCAATTAAGATTTCCAAAAAAAAAGTTTACTACCACAATTATTCAACTTGAATTAATGATATATAAATCATTATATCATTATATAATATATATATTCTATAAGTAAATATTAGCATCCTTAGCAATTTTTGACCTCACAGAATTAACAAATTGACAAATATTAGGATTGTGACTAAAAGTTAGAAAATATGACAATTGAAGAGCGAGTTTTGAAAAACCCTATTGTTCAAGAATCTAATACATAAAATATTAAATATTATATATATAAAAGAATCTAATGGGTTTTTCCTTAACTTAAATGTTCCGGTTAATTACTACCTTTCAAAGGAGAGGTAGATGAACACAGATGGCTTTTGATACAAGCCTACAACTGTCCTTAAGATACATATTCTAAGAAACGTATAATTGAATTTTCGACATCCTAGCTGGTCATACTCTGCGATTACCATGAAATAAGTCGAGTAAGCTTCTCATATAATAGGTTTTTTTGTTGCTTATAATAATAACAATAATGCGATCACCATAAAAAAAATCGAATAAGTTTTATTAAAAGCTCTAAACTTTATTAAATCGAATATAATCAATTTATATTACAATTTAGAATTAATATTTATCAAGAGCTTTAATTTGTACAGGTGTGCTTAAAAGTCTCTATCCAGGAACGCTTACTTCTTATAGGTACCATTGTCGCTTCTAATAAACAATAGAAATAATATAATTTAATAATAGAGAGGTTTCGAATAGTACTAAATTGCAACAACAAAATTTGTTTTTTATTTTTTAATTAATTGAATTTTTGGCTGACCATAATTCTAAGACCACTGATGCTGAGTATTTGATAACACTTGAAACAGCTGTATGGTTAGCCAAAAATTCAATTAATAAAGAATAAATAAAAAAATATTTTTTTGTTGCAATTTAGCACTGTTCAAAATCTCTCTATTAAATACAATTGTTTCTATATAAAGTAAAATAATCACTTTCATCATAACTGACGTTAAAATCAAATTTATTAATTTAATAATGAAAATATTTAAACGTGGTTTTTTTATAGACAAATTATATAGATACTAACGGACCTATTCTGTGGACTTTATAAACTTGTCAAACATTGACACTTGTCAAAATTGACTGCTATAAAGATTTTGGTATTCTGTGACAGAAAAAGCTTTTTTCCTTGTTAGTTGTCAATACTACAAATGCTGTCGACAACTATAAAAATATGCTATTTTTAAGCATTTTTTATTTTTTGCATGCATGACAAATATTCCTAACTAAAATATACGCTCTTTACGAGCATATTTTTTATTGTTATTTGAATGCATGAAAAATGCTTTTGGCAACTTCAAATATGTGCTCTTTACAAGCATTTTTTACGAACAGTTACGAACATTTACGAACAGTTTTCTATACAAAACACTTTACACCATAGTGTGGTGAGAACCACTAGGTACTTGAGCTTTGAAATTTGTCAAGATGTGTCCAGAATACCAAAAAGCTTTCTGCTTTATAAAAATCCAAAATTTTATTAAAGAATTTTACAAATCTGTCAAGTGCACAGAATAGGTCCGTAAGTCTATTTTTTTTCTCTCTGCCTTGATTACTGGAATGAAGTTTTCACAATGCTGTGGAAATCTTCTCCATTAGTTTCTAAGAGATGGTTTAGTGGGTTCAAATCTCACAATGTGGCTTTCGACGCATTCACCTACTGTCAAAAGAAGACAAATTATATTTTGTTTTTCTTAATTTATATAAAAACAATTAAAAATATAATAAAAAAAATTTGAATGTACTTAATGAGTGTCCCAGACTATTTCAGTTTTGACCAATTAAATATTTTAAAACATAAATTATTATAAATTGGCTATCAAAATTGCGACCCTATGCCCCTGTAGGGGAAACGGACACTTAGAAGAGCTAACAAAATTATTAAATTTATTATAATTTTTTAGTTCATTTTTAAAACGTCTTTTATAATTAAAGTCTTTTATAATTAAAATAAAATCCTCTGAACAAAGCACCTACTTTTACTTTTTTCCCGAATAATAAGTCTTCAGTACTCGCTCCCATTTTTCCCGCAAAATACAACATCAACAACTTTTGGCATAAAAAACTGAAATCAAAAGATAAACTGGAAAAAGGACAATATCCATACTCCAACCAAATATGATACAATAAAAAAAATACAAAAAAAGATACAAAAAAAAATACAAAAAAAAAGAAAATTATAATGCAAAAAACGAAAAAAGGATAAAAATAATCCTTAAAAATATGCGAACAAAAAATTTTCATATGAAAAACTGTTTAACTTGCTTTACTTTTGTGTGAGCTCATAAATCGCTGTATTATCCTTTTTGGCGTATTTTGGTGCCTTTGGCTGGGTGTTTCATATTAAAATACATATACAATATTATACGCTTAAGTGTGTGTGTGTGTGTGTAAATGCGCAATATATGTAAACATGCTTGTTGTGTTATATGGCAATGTGTTGGCGAAGCAGCGAGCGTGCAACGTACTGACAACGTCCTTTCTTTCCTTGAAACTCTGTTGGCTTGCTTAGATCCTTGCATATGCTCATACGTGTGTATATATGTGTGTGTGTCTGCATATAGACCATTGTATGTGAGTTTATAATATCGTTACTTTCATGCATGCAAATGGCTTTGTGTCGAGTGTGCATAAAAGTTTCGGACCAAAAAAATATCCCAAAGGGAGTTATCAAGTTAATCATGTCGCATGTTCCCAACATTTTCCATACTTCTACTAGTTTTTCCCTTTTATGGTTTCTATTGTTGTTGTTTTTGTTGTTTTGTCCTCTTTTACGAGTATTTTATTGTTGCTATTGCGGGAAAATATTTCGGAAATAACATTGATTTGGGTGTAAAGTAGTTTTATTGACCGAGAACGTGAGTTACTTAATTGTTCATATGTGACGTTTTTACTGAGATGAATTACATGAAATATTTATTGGAATTTTATAAAGGATATAGATGAGTTACAATTCATTTCGAATGTAACAATTTATTTTATAAACTTCCAAGAATGAAACATGTGACTAGTCTTCATATATCATATAAAAGTAGTAAATATTGTTTTTTATTACTTTTATACTAAAACGTAACATAGCTATGAAAGTTGAATTTATTCTAAAGCATTTCATCACTCTTAAAATATATGTGTCAATACTCATCATCACCACAATGGTTTGTGATAAGAAGCCGTATCGATGCTATAGTGTATCCCTAACAAGTTATGTTAACATCATTTTGTATTACTAAGATCAATTTATTTTGTATTTTATCGTCAGTTATGATACGAGAGCGGTTTGATAAGTCAGTGACTTTTTGAATTTCTCGCGCGGTTGCTCCAAATGCAGTGCTGCCGTCAGCTGTAATCTACCAGTGGGCAACTTTCTAATATTGACCAAGCTACGTCGTTCAGTTGGTGTTTAATAACCGTTCAAAGCAGACAAAATTTCGTGTGCTGATTAAGCATTACTCGCCAAAATCCACGAATTGGGATACGTACTACTATCCCATCCAGCATATTCTTCAGATTAAGCCCCCTGCGACTATTTTCTGTTTCCAAACCTAAAGAAATGGCTGGGCGGTAAGAGATTTGAGTCGAATGAAGAGGTCATTACCGAAACAAACGCGTATTTTGAGAGCTTTGAGAAAACCTATTATTTGGAGGGAATAAGAAAATTAGAAAAACGCTGGATTAAATGTATCGAGCTAAAAGGTTATTATGTAGAAAAATAAAATGTTTATTTCTGACTATATTTTTAATAGAAATATTTTATTTAATAGACAGAGTTCGAACTATAGTGAACTACAACAAAAAATTTTTAATATTTTGTTAAGTTGAGTTTTTTTTTTGCTGTTTCAAGTATTGTCAAATATTCATTATCATTATTATTTCTTATAATATATTTAGTTAGTTTTAAATAATTTTTTGAAACTGCAAGTTTCAAGGACCCAATGGACGTCGGTGTTCATTAGCTAACGGACCCAAAGTCGTACTTGACTTGTATATTCGAATGTAGAATTTTGTTAATTTGTAGTGAAAGTTCATCCTACATACATATATATATATATAGATTGAATTAGATCGAAATATTTTTAAAAAACTATTTAAATTAAAAAACTCGTACCGTACTAAATTTGAAAGGCAAAGTCGGTGTTCAAAATCTAAAGGACCCACCCAAAGTATATATATATCGAAATATTTTTAAAAAAACTATTTAAAATAAAAAAAAAAGTTTAATAATATTTTATATATATTAATGTTCATTTTTTCTTTTCGAAAGTGAGGTGTCTTACGACGAAAGTAAACTATTTGAAATCTAGAAGGGTTCAAATAAAAATTAAAAGGCAACAGCAAAAATTTCAGATAATTTTTTGTAATTTGTAATACAACGCTGTTTCGTTTATTGCCAAGCACTCATCACTAGTCTTAGAAAATATTTGAATTTTTTATATATTAATTAATTTATTTCAATTTTCAATTTGTAATATCAACAAATTAAACTAATTATATATGAAACAATCATTTTAATTTAGTTCAAATGAATTATTTGAAATTTTGATCTTTTTATTTAGTTTTTAAGTCTTATGATGTTATTGATCTGCAGTTTATTACCTTCGCTTTGTTACTCATTTTAAATAATATAATTTTTTTAAATTGTAGTCTTCGATAGAGATTTTAAATTATTAGACTCCTTGTTTTACTCTCATTTATTTGGAATTCCGCTCTATTTAATTCATATGCCAGATTCACCTTATCTATTATAGATGTTACTGATGTACCGTCTGGAAACGATGGTCTCCAAATAAAGTCGAAGTTCTATATTTAAAGCAAATTGTTCTATTTTAAAATTAAATAATCTTGTACTTAATCTAACAGCTTTATTTATTTCTTAAAGGCATTGTCTTGTCATCTTACATCTTCGTCTTTAGGCCCTTCATTCCTGACGGGGCGAGTGATCTCTTTTTATGTATATATCATTGAGCAACTTAAAACTCTTTCTTATAAAAGGATATATTATGGATACATTGAGGGTATATATGCACGAACATCTGTGCATATAATCACGATAATGCATACAAATATATGAATATAGTATATACTCGTATGTATATATGAACTAATCTTTACTATGAAGAATTAGTCTCTCATTTAAAGTACCACATAAACATCTTTCGAAAAATTTATTCCGTTTATCTATCACTTCTAATAAAAATGACACTTTCAGATGGAATTAAAATTGAAAGGACAATTCAATTTACCAATATTACAATCGTTCACTAATTTTCTTTCGGTAACGACAGAGGACAGCTTATAAAATTGCTGTCCAACAAGCTGTGAAAAAAACTTAATACAAAGAAGCAAAGAAGTAAAAAAAAAAATAAATCCAACAAAGTTTGCATAAAGTTTTTACTTAAATCAATTCCTGATGGCTGCCCTTAGCTAAACACGTGAGCCAAATTTCTAATCAACTGCAAACGCGTCAGAAGCACAGCCAAAAAGGACACACGCCATGTTGCTTGGCAGGATTTAATGGCAGTAACGCCATACATAACGCGCGCCTGTGTGTCAGAGTGTGTCCATGTGCTGTGATAGCACTATTGCCCATAACTATGCATGTTGGATATGTTTGTAGGAAACGTAATAGTTATACTTGTACATGTCGTATGTGTGCGCTTTGAGTTCATGTTAATGGTGACATCGAAGCGTACATAAAACCAACTACGAAGGACACCAGCAGGAGCGTCTATACACAATGACAATAACATCAGGCGCTATGGCGATGATGAAATAAATGCGAAATGACTTCGAGTGATGCTTAAAGCCATCAAGTGGGCGTTGGTGCTATTAGTGTTCCATGGAATTGTGCACTTGTGTGTGCGCGCTGGTTACGGTACACACAAAGCGGATTATGAGGAAATTAGAAAAACAGTTGGCTCGAAAGTGAATGGAGAAAGGAACGCGGGCTCGTTTGGTTTTGGCAAAGTGAAACTCAGCATGATATTCATGATAAATTAATTGAAGCAAAGTGGATTTGTTGTTGGTTGTCATGGGTCTGAGGTTAATATCTTGATTAATTAAGCTAACTGCTTTAATTACCTGAGAATAAAGTAAACTTTTTTGTAACAAATAATTGTATTATAAATTCTAAGCTGTCATTGTTATAAATTCAATGCATTAATCTTTGAGATGAAAGAATAAATATTTAAAAATTTAATGACAGAAATAAATCATCTCACAAACAACTTAATCATTTTGTTTTAACACGTACCTGCATTTAATTATTTAAAAAATAAATCTATAAATAAAAAAGGATCTTTACGACAGCATAAAGGATTTTCACTAATGACATTTTCGATAAGCAAATCTAGAGTGATTTTTTCACCCAAGATTTACTCTTAGTATAGTTTTCATTTTCAATTATTTAATCTCAAGCAAAATATATAACAGTTGAGATTAATTTATAACACTCTAGATATTTTCTCAGATTAATAAAATTACCCTAAAATTAACAGCTGTTATTTA
>NC_051847.1:81224573-81256050 GCF_002237135.1 Teleopsis dalmanni | reverse complement strand
TGAGTTGGAAAATTTTGTAGCGCAAGAAAATTGTGGAACTGAACAAAGAAAATATATTCAGTGAAAGGCAATGAAATCATAGGAAAGCAAATAAATGAAAAGTTATCGAGGACGAAAAATATTTTTTCTGTTCGTCTATTTTTAGTCCTTTTTCCTACCTTTAGGTAGAATTTTTTTATGTCGGCATTTTTCCTCGCTCCGCCAACGTGAAAATCTTCAACGAATTGCTGCTTTTGTGCCATCGTTAGGATTTGGCATTTATATTTCCTTTTGCTCTTTGTTTGGAAAATTGAAAAAAGTTTAAAAAGCACTTTGCAGATTTGTTATCAATTCTTCCTTGGGGCTGTCGAGGAGCTGAAATATTAACTTCTGCCTTCCACGGCGCTTCTGAAATGAAATTAAATCTGCTGCGAAAACTTTTATTATTACAAATTCCATTTCTCCAGAAATAAGTCTTAGTGAATGTGATTTATTTATCAGCAGCTTTGATGGAATTTGCAATGATTGAATGATTTCAAAATCTATCGCTATCGCTATAGGTACAGGGATTATATTTATGATAACTTATGCAATAGCGATTCAATAAGCTCCTCAGAAGTTGCACATAAACAATATAGAAATTCAGAAAAATTAAATGAAAAATAAATCAAAAGATTTCTAGAATAAACTATGAGGCACTAATAGTAAGTAGGATTCCTTTTAAAAAAAATTATTAAGAGTAAACCTTAATATCATAAGTAACTTCTTTTGTGTGGATATGCTGGTATAAACACATAAAAGCATATATAAAAACATTTAACCATATAGATATTTTCTCTAAAAACACAACGTTATGCTTTAAAAAATCATGCTCAAGAGGAAGATAAATCGCATTTTACTGATAAAGAGAGTGAGGTTGAGATGGAATTAATCGAATGGTTAGCAAACAATTATAAAAACTTTGATGCTATACTTGAGATTATTACTGATAAATCTTAGGAGGGCAGCCAATTTGTTAGGGGATTTGGAGGTATTGAAGGAATATTACGTTATAAAGTGGACTGTCAGAGTGTGTAATTAGATGACATTGATAATGAATGTTTCGACTTAGATGACTACTAGATAAATCGATTTTAATTTATTTAATAGTGATTAACAGTGTTTTGATCAACGTGATGAAAAGTAGTAAAGCTCGTCACTGTGACCAATGTTAAATTGAATTTCGTATCTAGCACTAAAGATCATACATATATATTTAATTTACATTGAAAACAACAACAACTTCATATATGATTATGGTTATGTATATAACATGACCATAAGCAAATTTAGAGTTAAAAAGCTTATTGATTAGGACTCCTAATTATACTAGTTAATCATGCATATAAAGACAAATTTGTTAATGTTGAAAAAAATGAGGATACAAACAAGATATGAATATATGATCTTTCATGTGACTGTCTTAATATGAACTGTCTTTTAAAATTCACATGAAAATGCAGTACTGTATTGTACCAACTACAGAAAAATTAAATAGACTATCTACAACATATATCTTTTTACAGAGAATATTCTATATACAAAATTCTGTCAAAAACTTAATTAATTAAAAATTAATAAAAAATTTTGTTGTTATAATTTACTGCTGATTAAAACCAGTCTATTAAATGCAATAGTTTCAATGAAGTAAAATAGACACTACAGTTATAATTAATATTAAAATCAAATTAACTTTAGTCTTATAATGGAAATAAATATAAATTAAAAAATATATTCAATTTTCAGTCTCGTATGAATCGTAGAGTAACATTACCATGACTTTCTCAGTATTACGTTCCTAGTTTAGGTTCCATACACAAGAAAGAATAATAAAAAATCATGCAAAATAATAAAATAATAATAATAAAAAAACTGCCACTATAAAAGTGTAGTATTTAAATTTAACAATTAAAAATAACTATAGTTTTTATTATAGTAATTACAATTTTAAGTACAATTACTATGATTATTCTTAATTATAGCATAACTATACTATAATTAATTCAGTTATTCTATAGCTGGTTTATGATTTCGATCTAATATAAACACAGCAAGTGAATTTGTCAATGAACTTTCATGGTAAATTAATAATCCTCCAGAAAAAACTACGAACATACAAGTCAAGTACGAGTTTGAATCAGTTCGCCAATGAACACCGACTCTTGATTTAAATTTGGCAGGGTAAGATTTCTACCCTTCGCACTAAGAGCTTCAAAAAATTATTTACGAATAATTAAATGTAGAAAATAATTCCACAAGAGCACTGATGATGGGAATTGGGCCATACTTGAAACAGCTGTATGGTAAACCAAAAATTGAAAATAAATAAAAATTCCGTTGTTACAATTTACTACTGTTCGAAACCATTCTACAAAAAATGATTTAAAAATTCTAAAGATTTCCGTTACTCTCCGCTATTCCATAATCAAATCAGCCCCTCCCATTTAGCAAAGCAGTAGGGGTTTATCCATTATTGATGCTGTAAGGAGAAAAATACCTACATAGGCATCTCATATAGGATGAAGAATAAAGATTTTTTAAACCGCGCGAGGCTTCAGACAAGGTGATCCCTTATCATGTGTTCTTTCCAATTTCGTCATAGAAGTGATCATGCGATTCTGAGTCCAGCTTCTGCTTGTGTCGACGACATCGACATCACTGCCTTTGTTGCTATAAAAAAGAAATCTGCAAAAATTGGCTAAGCGGTGAATGAAGGCAAAACGAAGTATATGTCGGCTACTGGTAGAAATGTGATATTAGCTAGCGACCATACTTTCGAATCTGTCAATGATTTCAGTATCGAATCTGAAACTGTTCTGGCAAAGAGACATGTTGCATTAATTCAAAACCCGTTAACGAGTTGTAATTGTACAATCAGTAAATAAGTGAGTTTTACGGTAATATTATAATTTTCAATGCTATATCTGCAAAACATCAGAACTCTACAAGTCTCTTACCATGTTTGTCCTACTATATTGATCGGAAAACCACCAATAGTTAAGACAAAACATTGCAAGTATTTGAAAGAAATATCGATGGTACCGATAGTACCAAGAACTAAATTAGATTGAATTATGAACTATACCGCAACAATAATATAGCCTAGTATATTTAAGTGCAATGGTTTCGGTGAGATGAACATTTTTGTCTATTTATTTCTATTCGAACCCTTCTAACTTTTATATTAAAAAACTGTTTCCTGACTACTTGTGCCAGATTGTTATAGGAGAGTGTGAAAACAACAAACAAATATACAACAGTTATAACTTAGAAAGTTGAGCAGCTAATGAACGTTAACTCACATAATATTAAAGGCTCAATCAATAGTCGTAAGCGTAGTGACTGTAGGAAATGTAAAACTCAGAAATAGTGATTAGTTATGACAAAGTACACATAAAGCAAAATAATAAAAATACAATCAACTACGGAGCAATTTGATCACCAAAGAAGCAATGGCTTTATGTTTCGATCAGCTGATATAAAATATCCTAATGTTGGTACTTACGTGATAAACATATGATAGGAAAAATGATTGATAAAATGTGATCAATTATTTTTATGATTGATTTTTATGATTCCATTTCGTCACCGCTACATTATCTTCTGTGAAGAGTGTTTTATCCAGAACGTTTTTGGAGGTCGGTCCAACATAGGTCGGTTGCTCTCCTCTATTTGCAACACTAACCCTGCTATGTATTATGTAATTGAAAAGAGACTCACCTCTGTCCTTAATGTCAGTGCTTATGTTGCCTTCGGGGATTTTTTTTTTGAAGTAATTATTTCTTTTTTTTTGAGCGTTTTTGATGCTGTTACCTGGCACTACTTCATTTTGTCGCACTCTGGTTTGTGTAAATTTCTATGATTTCTGACAGTGTAGCACTTCGGTTAAACCTTAAGTGTTTATTTATAAATATTTTAACAATTATTTATAAATAGAAGTAAATTACTTTTCGACGTGCATTAACCGAAAAATAATTATAATCGTTTTTTAATTATTTGAACTTTTAATTAATTATTTTTATTTTTTTATTTGTTTGAATTTTATTAAAATGACTGGATGTTAGCATTACGAAATACCGAAATATTTTTAGTCATTTTCAGTGGAACTGCGTGGTTGAATTCTGCTATGAAATATGAACGTAAAAATAATTGTCAGAGCAATTCTTCACTATTTTATGGTGTTTAACTTTTATGGAAAAGTATTATTTTCTATTTAATGAAATAATAAAAAACTTAATTAAGAAATGAATATTTTAATTTTTATGTCCTCACAGTCGAATACGGAAAGTGTTAAGTTTACAAATTTCGTTTGCATGACCAAAAATGTCAGCCTGGTCGTTTTCGACATTTGCCAGCTGAAGGCGATAAAACGGAACGTGGCCGAATTGACGTTTAAAGTACGCTTCCTGGCTGGTGCGGTGCGGGACGCAAATGTGAGTGATTGTGTGCTTTTGTATAATAAATTCATTTCAACACTGTAATTTATTTTATGATTTTGTGTTTTATACGCTTTAAGATGTCCTTAGACTTCTACAAGCGTTCCAACGGTTGGACGCCCATCATGCAGCACATCGACATTAATGTGTGCGATTACTTGGCGAAACGACGCCAAAATCTTTTGGTGAAAGCATTTATGAGCATTTTTGAGAATAATAGCAACATTAATCATGAATGTCCTTATGATGTAAGCATGAAATATTATTTGCAATATACAGTTAATTTGATGTGTGTATATGTGTGGGTGTTCCTTCCACTCTATACACACACAAATAACAAATATTTTATTATTTTATAGTATATTCAAGTTGAGAATTTGCGAAGTCGAGATCCTGTCGTAATGCTGCCCTTTCCAAACGGGGAGTATATGTATAAAATATCTCTGTTTTTTTATAATATGAGTCCAGCAGTTGTTTGGAAAGTTTTCTTCAAAACTTTGGACTAAAGTCTGAAGTGTTAAGTATAATTGTAGTTTTAAGTAATTTATAACATAATCTGTAGTTATGGTAAGGGCACTAAATCCGTAGTAAATAAGTGATATCCAAAAATTGTGTATTATTTTTGTAAAAATAGTTTTTGGTGGTATGAAAATTTTAAGAAAATGTATTTTTCCTCTTTAGACGTTATAGCGTCCTGCTAAAAGTACGATATGGGCTCTATAAAATCTTAAATTCGATAATTTGTAGGTTACTGCAGAAGTTGATAAAATGATTAGTCAGTCAATATACATGCCTTTTTGAGCCGCGAAACTCAATATATTTAAGCACCAAAGTTCAATACATTTGAATCTCTAAGTTTAATACGTTTGAGTTCCAAAACTCAATACATTTGAGTTCCAAAACTCAATACATTTGAGCTCCAAAGCTCAATATATTTCAGTTCAAAAGCTCAATGTATTTGAGTACAAAAGCTCAATAGATTAGAATTCAAAAGAGCAATGCATTTGGTCCTCAAAGTTCAATACTTTACATCCCGAAAGTGCAATATATGTAAAAGCCAAAGATCAACATTTTCACGTCTTACAGCTCATTAATTAAAGTTTAATGCAATTGCATTAATTGGAGTTCGAAAACTTTATACATTTAATTTTCAAGGCTTAATATATTTGCGTATCAAAGTTCAATGCACTTGAGCGCTGCCTCTGAATATAATTGTTCTATTGGTTTGAGGTGCAAAGCTTAATATATTTGATTTCGAAACTCAATATATTTAAGTCACAAAATGCAATACATTTGAGCTCTAAAGCTCAATATATTTGAGTCTCAAAGTTTAAGATATTAAGCCCTAAATTTAAATCCCCATTTAATCACCAAAGCTCAATACCTAGTAATTATATTGGACAGTAAAGTTGGAGTAATGCTTTTGTGAAAGCGATCTCTCTAAAATTTTTATAGATATAAAATATATATTTTATTGAAATTTAAGTTTGGGAATTTAATTGGGTAGATGTCAGTTCTGTGTCCCTTAGGAACAAGCCGCTATTGATGCAGATGTACAACATTTTGCATGATGGCGTCTTAAGATTGTTAGTCATGTACAATATTTCAGTAAGATTAGTATTCGGTTTCCGAAACTCCATTAGATCAAACAGAGTCTGCTTAGTAAAACTGATTTTTTTTTGACATTTACCATACTCACACTGGACATAATTTTTTAGTTAATACAATCCGAATTAATCAAACTAGAAGACGACAGTATTCACTTAAGAAACGTCTATTCGTTTACAACATTGGCGTGCATAGTCTATTCTGTATCGGCCGGTCTCTATCTTTTAAGAAATCTATAAATATCATTCATTTTAATATATAGAGAAACTCTATTCAATAACCTTTTTTTGATTTTTTGGGCACAGTATATGTTGTAACCACAAGAAGAACTTATATATTTGGTCCCAGCCTTATAATAATGGTTTACAAGTACCTCGTATTTGGTAAGTAATAGCGCAATCATTACCAATAATACCTATGACTGTTTTGTTACTCGACTTTTCGATCTAGAGTGGACTGCCTTTTTTTTCTAAATTTTCAGAATGGTATAGTTAAACCATTTTTTGATTTTCAATAAAGAAAGAAATATTTTTTAAGCTGGATCAGGATTTGCTGACCTTATATGTAAATAACTGTTTGTAATTTAGAGTGTGCACATTAGTCTTTAAAAAACTTTCAAACCTAATTGGAATAAAATATATGTAATGGGCGCAATGCTTTGCTATTTTGAGAGCTCAGTACCTTGTAAATTTTACAGGGAATAGAAATTATGGAAAAATTATTACTGAATTCTTCATAACTTAAATATTTAATTAAATAATACTATATGTCGGTATGTAAGTATATTGAAATAAATCATATTTTAATATCACAAAAGCATTTACTTCATTTAATAAACATAATTGACAAAATGATTTTAAAAAATTAATTAAAAGTTATATCAATATAGGAGACAGTGCAGGTTTTACTACTACCAGCGCCTTGGACGAAAATGCTGTAGCGATTTTACCAAAATACATGATTTTACACTAGATAAAAAATAGACTGTTAATTAAGATTATCGTACCAGATAACTAATTGTTGTTTTGGCATTGCTCGTATAGTCACCTATTAGTCTATGTACAAACCAACACCATTCCTATGGTACCACAATGGACCCTTAAATGGGCTCTTAGATACAACGCCGCTACTCCAACCTAACCTAACCTAACTAATTCTTAGATTAAATATAATTCTGCATCAAAATATAGATTTTAGAGGACTTAATGGATCAACTTATTAACTTATTAAATAATATTCTTAATTTTTGTTTGATTGGAAATTAAAATGCTTAATGTTGAAATATGTTTACGATTCCGGTCCGGTGTCCTTTCATAATTGTCGCCCTGTTCGATTGACAAAACGTGCCCACCCCCACTGATAGTAGATCTGTTTCCATTGATGATGACAAATAAATAAAAAACACAGATGAGTAATTGTATTGATATGTTGTTAGTCTGTGGATTAAAACCTTTTCAAATAAAAATCAACAGTGGAAGAGGAAGTCCATATTAAATTACGAATTCAATATAAAGCGCAGTAGAATGCAAAATGAGAAAATGACCCTTCAAATGTATCTCCATTTTATTTTCGTTATTAATTTTCATTTAAATCATTTCATATTTACTCATTTGTCGTGCTTGGCGTTGGCATGTTGGTCCTGTTGGTTCTATTGGTCCTGTTGGTACTGTTCGTCCTGTTTTAAATAATTAAATAGCAAGGATACTGGATTGCTATAATTGCGTTCTGTTCATCTCAATGTTTTGTGGAAATTTGCAATGTGTACTTTTAATAGGCGAATATTTGCACTTAATTCGTTTTTGTTGCTTTTAATGAGAATTCACTGGACAATACAAATGGAAATTCATTTAATTTTATTCCTGGAATGATGTGAAATATTTTCGCTTCACATACAAATTATTGAGAATTCATTTAAAATATTTTTTAATAAATTTTATCAGAATTTTTTGCATATAAATTTTTAATTTGCAGTGAAAATACACTTCATACCTTATATAAATACATATAGTATATAAAATTTTATATAAATATGCTCATAAATATGTCTACAAATATGTATAAAAAGATGTCTATAAATATGTATAAAAATTTGTCTATCAATATGCACATAAATATATCTACAAATATGTATAAAAATATGCCTATCAATATATGTATCTTAATGTATCTATATTAAATGTGCATGTAAAGCGAGTGTAATTATAAAAGGATGTGTTCACGTACATTTAATTTTCACTTCCTGTCATCTGTGTCCAACAGCTTATTTGAATACATCCTTTATTTATATGTATAAGTCTACTTACATATGTACTCATGTACCATTGAACATGCACAAGAGGAAGTAAAAATTACTCCAATGAAAATGTATCCTTGGTAATATACGTAGTTCTTATTAAACAAATTGAAGCAGGAAGTTACAATTTTTAATATTGATGAAGTATTGTAAGGTATTCCATATTTACAAAAAAAGTTATTATAATAATAAAATAATAAAATACCAATTTATTTATTTAAAAAATAAATAAAAAGTAAAAATATATATGTTCACAAGGAGCTATATATAAGGCAAGGATCTTTTTCGAAAATGCAATAGCTTTCACTTAGACTATAACTACTTACATATATATCTACTATTTACATACTAAATGTTTTCAGATTTTATATTATCATTTATTTAAAAAAAAACTAAAAGTAAGAGAAGTATCTACTTCTACATTCTTCAACTTGCCGATAACAAATGGAAAGCACATAAGTCATGAACAACTACCAGGTTAACATGGCCCATCTATAATAAAATTAGATGCTTGAAACTCGTCAAACCGCCTGAACACTGCAAAGCTTACTGCAGTTCCTTCTGGTCATTGGTCTATAGTAACCTAGACAGAGAAAAGGCGTATTCTTCATAATCCTCACTGCAGAAATTATGAAAAAACGCAGGAAAAAGAAATCATAATACAAGTTCTCTGTGAATGTTAATCTTTGGCGTCCAGAAGAAAGAATTATTAAATTATTTGGCGGAAGAATTATTAAATTATCTATATTCGGCGTGGTGGATTTAGTCTCTACTCTTCTATATTAGAGATTCTTGCAAGAAATTGTGGAGTCCTGTTGAATAGTCATCCATAGCACAGTGCCGGTTCGTACGCCCTTGATAAAGGGTTCTGACCTCATTGCTCTGAGACCACCAACAAATAACCAAGTTTGCTCTTTTCAAAATGTCTGTACCCTGTACAAAAGTACCCTGTAGCTTAACTATGTATGAGTTTCGTGATATAATATTAAAATTAGTACTAAACAAAAGAGAAGAAGAGGGTATCTTTTCAGAAGATAATTACAAAGATATTTTTATAGAATGTTGAACCGTGATCGTAACTATTTTCCTTGTCATTAATAAGAACTTTTATCTGAGCTAACAAGGTTAGTAATAAAAGAATTACTAAATACTACTGCACTTATAGAAGTTTGTCATTTTGAATGGTGGTTTTGAACTTGTCACCACTTTACTTGTCACGGATATTTAACAAAAGGTTTCAATAATAAATAAATTGAATTTAAAGGAGAATTAGAAGAATTTACTAAATATTCTATGCACACAGGATTTCTAGTACATAACAAGGGTCTGACCGGCTGATGAAACCACAATCCATAACATTGCAAATGATAATTAAAGGAATCTCTGTAAACAAATACCTGTGCATGATCCAAACGAAAACAAAGCCACAAGAGCAGAGAAGTGGTATGCAGGTAATTTCAACTGTGCAATATTTTTGCATTAAAGCAATTCATACTTGAGCATGTGCAACGTAATGCACAGGAGGAGAACGCAATTCAATGCAATTCCATGATTCAATTCCAACTCACTTAACACTGACATTAATTATCGATTAAACAACATGGCTAGTGGGACGAAGAAAGAATACTGCATTTCCGAGGAAACTATGTATGTGGGGTTCTGTACAGACATTATTTGCAGGCATTCGCACATATAATCTCAGCACAGGACGTTTGCACACAAACAAAAACACACCTCACACAGCAGGAGTTGCATTTCGTAATTGTTAAGCCACATCAGACGCATCACAACGCAAACAGCCTGTGGAATATTGCAAAATTAAGTAACAGTGTTAAAGACCAGCTCAGCTGCAAGCTGCAAGCCCACCAATCCTTGATGCTCTGATGCTTAGCAGGAGGATGGTAGTGCGGAATGAACATGAAGTGGAGGAGTGTATGGCGTGTGTAAGGTATGCGATAGGCGGGTTATGTTTATATATTCACACAATTACTACAGATAGCAGAGTAGAGTTGAGTACGGAATACATAGAATTCATTTAAATTGGTAAAGCTAGTTTCATTGGAAAATTGCTGAAAGCCTGAGTTCAATTGTATGAAATGTTGTGTTTGTTAATTTGAAGAAAAATTGAATAATATTTATTTAACAATTTACTTCAAACAAAATTTAAAACTGTTGCGAACTTTAATTTCTTTATAAAGTCTTTACAAGCATTCCATCATATTTATACATAGCAATGAAGGCATATAAAGGGATCTGTAAGCATAGATTTTAACATAAGATTTGTCTTAAAATATATGCCACATTTCTTATATCATATACATATCCTTTTTTAATCTTTGTATTAAGGAAGAATTGTTAACTTAATAATTCATACTTATTGGTCTAGACACTTCAAATAGATATATAAACCGTATACTTCAGTAAAGTGCTAATTAGATGATAATTAGTTTAGTTGATGCTTGAAATATTATCCAACATGCATTATTGTTCCATCTCACAAGTAAAAGGAATATACTAGTCTTAAGTTAAATTTTAATTAATTTATATATACATTACAAGTTCAAAATAATTGGAATTATTAAATAACCACATTTTGTTGGTCTAAAAGAAGACTCCATTAAGTACAACAGAACTACGCCAACGCTTGGGTGAATTCTCTCTATATCTTTTATGGGCTCTATTAGCTCCATGTGCGATTTCCAATTGTTGGGTCGAAATGATTTGATTTAAAATTTTTTAAATAAAAGCAATTTTAACTTTAGGCCCAAAAATAGTCATAGAAGAGCAAACATGGTAAATGTGGAAAGTCATATAAATACATAAATCATTGTAAAGTAGAACACTGTGATGTTGATAGAGTGTTTCTTCTTGCTTTCCTAACGAAGACGAGGATGTCTCCCGTCATGAAGTTTGCGATTGTTGATGTTACCAACACTTCGTGCCTAATACCTAAGAACAAATACAAGCAATCTTATAGAAGAGTTGTGATTCAAATGGATGAACACATCTTGGTTCATCAGATATGCCGACCTCAAGAGGATGAAATAACGAGATATACTGTCAGAATATCCTTTTACAAATTTGTTAGTAAATAATACTCTTAAATATGGACCTCCTAATTTCAAAGTTAAATCCAAAGCATTTTTGGCAAAACTTTATAATTAACAAAATACCATATGGTGATTGCTAGCTATTAACTATAGTATGTCACTATAGTCCACCAGAAATCTAGTACAGAATTTTTGAAAGAATAATGACTTTATATCTGCTTTGTCTCAGACTCAGATATTGTAGTTCCACAAAGCTTTAAATAGATTATAACTTGAGTTGACTTCAACGGAATTGTAGTATAATGAAAATAATGTTTAAAGTACCCAGATCTTCTATTACTCGCTCGTGATTGAGTAAAATCTGTAGTATATTGTAACATTTTGTGAAAAGCATTGAAGATAATTTAGAACAAAATAACATATCAATCGATGCTTTACTAGTAGACATAGTTGCATATACTTTTCAAACATTTACAGAGATTAAGATGTGCTTAGATCTCAGAGTCATTTCCAAGAAAGCAAAAGTAATGTCTGGTGTTGAATTCAAAAGCTTCCTCAGCGACACCTAGGTTAGTTATGCATCCATTATTGTACAGAAGATATTGTTTGGTTAAAGGCAAGTATGCTATTCTCCGATTCCATAAGAATTGAAATGTAGACTAATCTGTAGTCTACAGAAAAAAACTTAGAACTATTTCCACATCTTTTGATGTTTTTAAATCTTTATAATTTTTATAAAAAAATATCAGATGAGGATGTATTATTAACGATTCCAATATGAAAGCGATTTAGGTACATAAAGTACACTCCGTAACTAAATATTGACTCCGCTTTATTGTGACTTATTCCATCAAATAAGAGGCTTACGTTACAATGGATGTCACCAGTGATTCGTTGAATACCGGTAAAATATTGGGATTTTGGTTTCAAGTTGTGGTGAACAAGTGCACATAACACTTATCATTGATGTTATTCATATCATATTAAAATATGAGGTTGTGTTAAGAGTATTTAAGAGAAAATTTAGGGAAAAGGTATACATTTACAGCCATAGCACGTTTCGAATAGTTTTATAAATTTATTTAACTTGCATGGCTGCTCAAGAAGAGGGATGTGTTTTTAAATAAGTAAAACTCTAGTGTTAGGTTTAGACTATTGAACGGAACTCAACAAATATGCTGTAATATGAACTAATATTCATACAAAATCTATATACCATAAAGTCCATATAAAAATATAATACAGAGTCTAATAAATTAGAAGAATGTCATGCAATTTTGAGATCCTTGCTTTCTTTGATCCTTTCTTACTCTTCACAAATTATATGGTTTGTTAATATGATATGTATTTTTTATGTGTTTTATTTAAAAATCTTAAATAAATATAATGAAAATATTACAATTAAAAATATTTGCAATTACTTAATTTAATTATTCTACAGATGGTTTATGTTCTTCTGCTAATACAACACAGTATGGGAATTTGTTAATTAACTTTCACATAAATTAACAAGTTAGAACACTACAAGTCAAGAACGGCTTTGAGTGAATTGGCTAATGAACGCTGACTCTGAGCTTCAAATTTTGCAGTGTACAAGTCAAACCCTTGGTATTTACAGTCTTTCAAAATAATGTATGAATAATTAAATATAAAAAATAATTCCAATTCTATTGATGATGGGTATTTGACAATACACAAAACAGTTGTATATTCAGCCAAAAACTCAATTAATTAAAATAATGTAAAAAGAATTTTTGTAGTTCAACAACTTTTCGAAACCCCTCTACCAAACACAATAGTTTCTATTAATTAAAATAGTCATTTCGGTCATGACTGACGTTAAATTACAACTAAAAATTATTTAATTAAATAAAAGAAGTAATTTTAAAAGACTAGTGATGATGGGTATTTGGTAATATTCAAAATAGCTGTATGGTTAGCCAAAAAATCAATTAATTAAAAATAATAAAATTTTGTTGTTGCAATTCACTACTGTTCGAAAACCTCTTTTTAAGTAAATACTAAATAAATGATTTGTCACAATCAAAAGGTATGTTTGAGACATATCAAAATTGTCAATTTCTTATTTTCACTATTATTTCGGTAGGCTTTTCTTTGTATTTAACACATCAGTCAATAAGATGTGTGACTAACTAAAAAAAACAAATTTTTTCTGCCAAAAATCGATTTTACTCATCAATATAATCTCCTTCAAGGGCATGTTACAATCATTCCAACGCTTGTCTTATTGTCTTATATGTCTCGATGTTGTGCTTGTAGAAGGATTTGACTTTTACCTTAAAATAAGCAATTACTTCTTCATTTGAGATGAATTTCTTACCGGCGAGTATTTTTTTAAGATCAGCGAATAGCCAGTAGTAGCTGGGGGCCAGATCTGGACTATACGGTGGATGAGGAAGCAATTCGAAGTGTAATTCGTACAATTTTACCATAGTTTTTATGGACTTGTGATATGGGGCATTGTCTTGTGGAAACTAAATTTTTTTCTTCGTCATATGCGGTCGTTTTTTCACAATTTCTGCTTTCAAACGATCCAGTAATACCCTATAGTAGTTACTAATGATGGTTTTTCCCTTTTCGAGATAGTCAATGAAGAACCTTCCCTGCTGACTGTTGAACCTTTGGACGCTTCGGACGTGGTTCACCTGCTGCAGTCAACTCAGATGATGACCGTATTGACTCCGGAGTGAAGTAATGGATCCATTGTCACATATCGACGCAAAAAATCTGATTTATTACGTGTAAACTTGAGTTGTTTTCTGGAGTAACCATCTCAATTGGACGACCAGAATGTTCATCACCATCGGTGTCTGTACGCAAACCAATAACAAATGGTTTTTTTCGATGGAGCAGAGTCCGTCATTAAGAAGCAATGTTAAATTAAACACACGAAATTGTTTTGAATCCATTGTTTTGAAAATAACAAACTTAAATGACTGTCACTTTTTTTGCCTAATCGAAATGTTATGAAATTTTACACATAGTCTTTTGAAGGTTGATACTTTATAAACGTCTTATGAATTTGACAATGGCAGTGCCATCTGTGTGTCAGTTACCTGAGTTATTGACTGATGTATTAAACTCTCTGTATAACATGGCCCTTATTGATTAATATGATAATGTGCTTTTATGTACATTCTTCAGGAAGCTTAAATAAATATTATGAAAATATTAAAGTAATAAAAATTTAATAAGTAAATAGTAAATAAATGTTTTGTAACGAAACTTCGTCGCAGAAAGGTCTGGAACTACTGTCAAAACCAAATCGAACTCTTCTCCTTGTAGTCATGATTTTTGTCGCTAAAACAATATTTAAATTTTAACAAATGAATAGAATCATGGGTTATAACCATCGATTTCTATTTAAATTAAACCACAAAACTCTACTCAATTTTAATTTCAATTTTAAGCACAACTAAACTCTTCATTTTATTTACTGTTTTCTGCTTTAAGTAGACTTGGGTGTGAATTGTAATGGATCTACAGCCTTTGTTTTTCTCTGCATTAAGAGCCCTTATAAAGTGTACTACTGTTAACAAATGGTTTTCAAAAGGATAACAAAAATGTGTCTCTGCTTTCCTTTTAAATTTTTCAACAATCATTTTACGCACAATCCAATTTCAACGGATAGCTAATGTGGTTGGTGTGTGCAATTCCAACTGACAATGCCGAGCACAAAATAACGTCATCCATAGTCATTCCGTTTGCTGGCATTAGTCCATGGAGTCTTTTGTTGCCACTTTATTTCTACTACTGTTTTGTCCATTCGACATGCGGTCTTTCAGTCTTTCAGTCTTTTAGTCTTTCAGTCTGCCACTCTGTCAGTCTGTCAGTCTGTTTGTCGGTCCTGTTTGTTATTCTGCCGCAATGGCTGTATCCTTTCATTTGCATTTACCGCCTTTTGTTTTGCAACTGTCTGATTTTTAGTCGGTCTAACTAAACAATGCCGCACTGGTTTTTGTTGTTTTGTTGTTGTTTACTTAATAATTGCCGTTGGCTGACAGAAACATGCGAAGTCTGTAACCATTCCACCACCCGCTCTCACCACAATTTTGAGGATTTCATGAAGTTTGCATTATTGTTGCAGTTGTGTGAAGTTTTTATGCGTACTAAGCACGTTTTTTTTGTTTCTGTTTTTGTTTTTTGTATTTTGTTCTTTTATCTTAAATGTTTATATTGTATTTTTAACTTTGGTTCTTTCCCTTTTAATTTTATTTCACTTCATTCTTTTCCTCGTCGGCTGCAGTTGTTTTGTTGCTGCCATCGGAGGAGATCACAACTGACAAGTTGAGCAAAAGTTGTGCAAAGTGTTGTTCTTTGCAAGTTTTAATCTCAAGTCCTTTACGGTTTACTGTGCTCTACTGTGTTCTACTGTGCTGTACTGTGATGTGCTGGGATGTGGGCGTTGGATGTGACTACTTAATGCAACAAGGGATTTACTGCAGTTGATTGTTTTCCTTTTCCTTTGTTGCATTTGCAAATTGCCAGATTTGTATTAAGAATATTCATTTGTGTATTTTATTTCTTAAGATTTTGTGTTTAAGTTTTGTTTTAGTTTTAATTGCTATGCCGTTGGGTATTCTTCTTTGCAGCTCTTTAATTTGTTTCAGTTCATACAATTTTGCTTATGCACAAGCCATCTTAGGCTTATCTCAGGCAATCCCTTTCTTTTCTATATGAAATTTTATAACTAAATGATAATACTGCAAATAAAACATAAAAAAATTTTGAATAAAATGATTGCATTTACAAAAGTTTAGGATTTAATTTGCAATTATTAATGATATTTTTAATATATTAATAGTGGTCATCATTTCACTATATATCATTTTACTTGGCGTCCAGAAGAAACAGGTCTTTAGGAAGATACTTCTTTGACAGTTTATCAGGCTGTTCATCGGTGAAGACGAAAGACCTGTTAAATTACCTAAATTCGACGGGATGGATTTAGTCTCTACTCTTCTATATTAGGGGTTCTTGCGAGGAATAGTAGTAGCAAAACGGTGTAAAATCGCTAATTGAGGTACATGGAAGTTATATTTTGGTGTATCACTGCAATCAACCAGAGTAAACATAATATTGTGATAATATATAGTTTTCTAAACATTTTTTTAAAAATCACTGCAGCAACATCCATTAATGTTTTTTTTTATTTTAATGGTGTTTATCATTTTATTATAAGCACTTTACTTAACAAAAATTATTTGTATTAAAATTGGAGCTAACACAATATTGCGATAATATATACTTTATCCAGATAATTTTTTAAAAAATGCACTAAAGCAACGTCTACTGTTTTTCAATCCCTGCACTGAAACCAAAAGCGACTTAAGATGCAAACCCCCTAGGTTGCTAATAACCGGGTTCACGCTATCACTACTATATTGCATTATCTACCTACCAAACGGTTGTCTACTCTATCATATACGTAGTTAGGTGAAGTAAAAGTAGGTTTAAATTCTTCTCAATTAGCTCAAAAAGCTGGTTTTATACTACATTCCTCATAAGTGTGGGTAGACCATACGTGTATTGTCTACATAGCGATTATCTACTGTATAGGTAGGTAGGTGAACCGAAAGTTAAATCGAATTCTCCTTAATTACCTTAAGAAATTGAGAAAGCTGTTTTAATTTCATATTTTTTTGTGGGTTAATGGATAGATACATAGAACTAGCCAGACGCAGTTCTATGATAAACTAAAGAATTTGGCTAAGACTAATATTGGAAATATCATCGAGAGATTTAAAGAAAGAGCACCCTATAACTAACGTTATGATCAACCCTATATATAGACACAGCAGCTGGTCTGGTGCCTCTTGTATGTCTACCATATAATTTACTTTAATAAATTTTTGAAGAAGTTATCCTTTTCCTTATATTTTCAATATGATCGGTCTGCCTAAGCGAATATAGTTTTATTTTTGTCATTATGGTTGTATGCGAGTTTAACTTCTTAACCAAAGTTCCAAATTATTTAGAGTAATATTTTAAAGCAAGAATTTTGTACGATTTGGACTTTTGGGAAGAAATATCACTATATCTGAGGAGCATGAGGAGAAAATTTTATTCCACTAACCATAGTATTATTTACTAACCATAGAGTTTTTAACTGATTAACAGACGATTTTTTTCAAATGACAACTCGCAAAAGTCAATCGTGAATAAGCACTTGAAGGGCTGGAATTCCATTACTTTCACTACTTTACATCTTTGTTATCGCTTGATATCGCAAGTGCTATATATCGGTATCGCAAATGTCAGGACAATAACTAGAAAAGTTGAATGATTTCTGTTTCTATATGTGCGTAATTGTATCCTGTGTAACCCTTGATTGGTCCCAACAGGATGGTCACAAAAAGATGAATGGTTCTAAAAATGTTGAATAATTTTTAATTTTCATAACTGCGCGTTATGTCTTGGATAAGTTTGAGTAATTCCAAGAAGCTAGTCTAAGCAGGATGATCCTTAACGGATGGTTCAATTAGCATGGTTATAATAAGAAGGCTTTAAACAAGAAGGCTGATCTCACATCATTTATCTCTAGGACAACCATTGATTAAAGGAACAATTTATAATATCTCAAGACTAGTATAGTCTGTAGCAGTTTAGGCTACATGGTAGCATCGGTCTATACAGATAAGTAGGTATTGATCTAAATCTTGGACGGTAACGTTAAGTATGCTATCAAATGATTGGAAAAGTAGCGGAATATTGTACAGGAACACGACGATAGCAACAGAATGATTTTAAAATGATGGTGCAAATAGTATACTTCCAATAGAATGGTTTTAATACGATAGTTATAACAGAATAGACCAGCATGATCCCAACATGCTGATCGCACATCATTTATCTATAGGGCAACCATTGATTAAAGGAAGAGTGTATGATATCGCTAGATTACTTTCTGCTAGATTTATACAGACAAGTGATACTGACTTGTCTTTAAATATTGGAAGCTAATGTGAAGTATGTCATCAAATGATTGGAAATGTGTCGGTATATTGTACAGGTAGAGGATCCACTTACTCACTGTTTGTCATTTAGAAGTAACAGAATATAAAGGTTTACTGTCTCTTCAAATGATTATATATTTCCCCAAATGCTACTTGAAGTATCATCATCTAAATAGAGTATCTCATTTATCTGCTTGACAACGTTTACAATTGCAATTTAAATTTTTCATGAAGCAATTTTACTTTGTAGTCTAAGATGCAGAAGTTAATATGATTATGATTTCAATTTTCAATTTAAGCTGCCTAAACGTACTGCTCAACTCATAAAGACACTTTCAAGGAGCAAACTGCCATTTGATGTAAGAGTCTATCTATATATACATCACAAGTTGTGCGTGTATCTACAACACGACAGACAGCTCAATTTCTGCATAACTTTGCCATGCCTTCAAATGCAGTGCATGAGTGTGGAAGTAGGCAAATAAATTAAGTTGCTTGTGCATTAAATTGTCTGTTGATGTAGCATAACTTCATCCTTTTACTGGTGAATAATTGTCGATATAACCAGAGGATGTGCTTCGTCTTAACTCGTTCAACCTCAGTTTGAATTCAGTTTGAATTCAGTTTGAGGGTCTCACAATGTCTGTAAGTCGTTCTGACTCGCATTTTGCTACAATTGAAATAAACAAAATATTTTGGCTACAGACTTGTGCCTTGTGCCTTGTATTGTCAGTTCCACTAACAGAACGAATATTTCGGTTTCGGAAGACTCACAAGTTCGTATGCTTGTTCGCACATACACAAGAGGATACCACTTGTAAAATTGACAGTTTCAGCACAGCTTTACTACTTTGCTACCGACTGTTGTGTTAAGCTTTTTTGCAGATACTTTTTGTGCTCCGAGATTATTTTGCTTTATTTTCGTCCTTTAAATCAACCAAAAAGTTATCTGTGCTGTCGGTTTATCTGTACGATGTGCGTACGGATGTGTTCCTTGTCATTGGAAATGGCGTGTGGTAAATTTGTTGATGTTGACTGACAGTAACTCCAATGCTGTTGTTTTTATGGCAGCTCATGACTGCAGGCATTTCAATGGGAAACCCACACAATTTGAACAGATTTTTTTGTTCGCAATCCTTTCCCTTTTTAAATCATTTTTATAGATAGGTTTTATTAAAATTCTTATTTGGTTGTTGCAAATCAAACAAAGAGGTACAAATTTTTATATAAATCTCTGAATATGTATGTACGTCCCTTCTGCATTGGGACCGACCAGAAGTCTTATGAAGGTATACCATGCACGGGTTTCGTTACTGTTCCTTATAAATAAATCATGCATTGTGCCCATTTGATTGATGTTGACTATGAATTGCTATTGACTTGATTTTTATGCGAAGTGAGATCAACAAGGATTTGATTTTGACGTTCCTAAATTTGAAGGGTTCGAAGGCTTTGTTTGTATTTAGAATTTGAAAAATTGTTGATATAATTGAAGCAGAGTTTTATAATACAAATAAATGAACATAAGCTATATTGTTTTAGGACCGAACTTAAACAATAAATACTTAAAGCATTTGAACTAATAACAGCTTACGAGATGCAATATAGATGAATGTTGATTTGAAGCATTAACCTTAAATGACAATTGTTTAAATCTATTAAAATTACTCAAATATGGCCAAATTCTTAAGATTATGATAAAATAAAATACAATGGAATAGCAAGTAACCCATTTCGGGTCTTTCAATAGAGAGGAATTATTCACAATAGTCAACAGTTTTGCATAAAAAACTGTATCTAACCAAATAGTAGACACTTAAGCAAACATAATAGATATGTGAGCCAATACGTATATAAATTTTTATCTATCTAGTATATGTGTAAACTATATATAGATATATTATATAAGTTAGCACCCGCACCTTCCTAATCCGGCCCTGTGCTTAGCTTCATTAACGGAGTAATCATGCGATATTATTTGAATGTATGGTTGCTACCAAACGGGACATCATTTTGTTTGCCTGGGAAAGTTTCGTTTGGCTTCGGTAGCTCTCAACTCCACAAAAGTGTGTTCGTTTACTTCTACTTGGGCTATGCAAGGAATAAGACGTACGAGTCTTTTGCTGTCGGAGTTTAATTAAAAATACGTGGGACATACACCACGTTTAAAATGATAAATTAAATTAAATTATTAATAGAAAAATAAAGCAATAAAATAAAGAGTAGACTATTAACATATATATAGATATATAATATATAGAGATTAAATACGTTAGACAATTACTTTCTAGATGATCACGTAGTCAGTCACGAGTGTTTTTTTAAAGATCAACATAGGCTTTACAACATGGGTTCCAGCTGGTTTTAAACCTAACGGGCTTTGTACGATTCATCAATAGTGATCAATACACACAAGGATTTTAAGCATCATCGTTATTACCTAACCTAATCGAATACGTTTCAAAAATATTGAATGTTTTAAAAACTAAGGCAGTGTAAATGAAGAAATAGTGCTATATACTGCTAGAAAAGCTCTTTTTTTAAAAACAAATATATTTATTTTTTTTTAAATTAATTTGTTTATATTCATTTGTATGGGTATAGGCCCATGCTTTCAGTACATTGCCAGTAACCAACTTTAGCCTTACTAATATAAATTGAAGGCATACCTTACCCCTTACTATACCCTGTCTTACTTCAAAACAGTAAAATAAGCACAAATTGAGAAATAGTGCTATTTGGAAGCATTATGAGGGCAGAAAACAGCATGTATTTCTTTTAATTTGAAATGCACTGGTATATAAATATACACATTAATTATATATCCCGATGAATAATGATTTTAATATAAATTTGTAATTTTACGTTTTCATTCGGCAGCTTCACTGATCACTATGATTGCAACAATTAAGTTAATTTTTATTCTATTATTATAATCAGCATACAAATTAAATACAGAATATTTAAAGGATTTGTAAAATATTATTGTATCTTAAATCTATGAAAGTTTTAAATGTCCTCGTATTGTGTACATTTATCTATTAACAGTGGTATATAATGGGTAATACATAAAGTAAACTTTTCTGTATTGAAAATTAGTTTTAATCAAGTATTGGACCGTTTAATTTTCCGAGTATTTTCGTAATTTGGAGTAGATGTGTCAACTTATATGGTTTATCAACGAAAAACATTACTAAGTGATTTTTAACGGCTCTGCGGTAGGCCAATTTTTTACCATGCAGAGATCTTTTCAAAGGCCGAAACAAATAGTAGTCAAATGTTGCAAGAGCGGTGGATGTAACAAAACTTCCCAATCAAGTTCAATTAATTTGTTCTTAGTCATCAAAGATGTCTGTGAGCTGGTATTATCATTATGGAACACAAGTTTCTCTTTGTTGACCAAATTTAATCGGTTTTCTATGCTTGTTTCATCCAAGTGACTGAAGCAGCTCATAGTATACAATTTCCGTCCACTCCTAACAAGCACTCAATATAACTTTGTTTGCTGTCCATCCAGCCTTTATTGAGGGTCACCGTTCTTCATACATGATTGCAAACATGCAAATATTTTTGTTTAACCCATTTTTCATCCACTATAATGATTCGCTTTTAAAATAGAGAATTTTGTTGCGTTTAAGCAGCGTTTCTCTGTTGATAATTCGGTAAATTAAATTTCTTTGGGTTAATTCATGTGATACCCAAACATTGAGGGTCTTTGTGTTGCTCTTTTTAAATGATTCCAAACTGTTATGTGTTTGAAGACTATTTCTATCTACACTATCTTCTGACAGCTTACGTATCGGTCGTGAGATATCACTTGCACATATTCATTGGCTTCTTAGTGACTGACTGACCTGAGCGCGGTGCGTTTTAGATGTCGAAATTTCCAGAAGGGAATCGAGCACACCATTCCTAGGTCTGGTATTCAATCGCAACATCCTCAACGCAAACCACACTTATTTTTGGAGTACTTTCGGCTTTTTTATAGTAATAAAGTATTACATGGCAATCCCTCCAGATATTTTACTCGTTTTTATTTTAATATAATTTTATACATAAACTGGATTTACAAAAAATGTGGCTTGAAATGTTATCTTTTAAATACGTGATCGTTTGACATTAATGAATTAGTGTTGCCAGATATATGGGCCCAACACCAAATAGTGAAAAAAAACGGCGAAGACTTTTTATATTACCCAATATCTATGTCTATCGCTCTTTTTAATACTTTCTCTGTTGATTGTTATTTCTGTGTCTTAAATCTGTCTCACATTAATATTGGAATAGGAATGTGATGTGAGACCAATGAGTGAAATCTATCACTTCTTTCGTAAGAGGTGATTTAAGTGGATGTAAATATCACACAGTGCCTTCTGATACTTTCCACCTATCGTGTAAAAAAGAACATTCAAATTTAATTGGTAATTTCCATCTCCTTACTTCAATTACTAGTTTTTTAGTATGTTTGTTAAATATAAATAGAAAATCAAAAGACCTTATATCAGAAGTTTAATAAGGTGTATCCATTGGTCAATAATTACGCTTAGACATGATAAGCAATATATACCGCATTAAGTTGAACTCAAAACCAGAAATACCAAAAAAATGACATCCTCGTCAAGCTGCTAATCTGCACAGCAATGCACCAAAACAAATGTTGCATTTCCACAATCCTCTGGAGTATTGCGGTTTAATCGATTGCATTGTTCGAGGCAGTATTTTCCAATTTAGCAGCTCTAAGCGGCGCATTTAATGCTGAATGAACACTTGATGGCAATGATGAGACCTGCAACTGTTGGATTGAAATGTAATTGAAAACACGAGGCTGGCAGTTTAGTTCACCTTTATTGCCATTTCCGTTGCTTTTGTAGGAGTGGAAATTGTCTGCTTATTAAGTCGTTCGGTTAGGGATTGCGGTGGAAAATTTTGCATTGAAATATGTCGGCGTTTGTAGATTGATCTATTGGCTTAAATGGTATTTCAAAATTTTTCAATATTGATTCAAATAAATTTTAAATTTTTATTTGTTTGTATTTTTGATGAATCTTTTTTGAAAGAAGATAAAAACACATGATGTTGAATGAATAAACTTTGGAACAATAAAAAACTCATTTTTAATTTCATCATGGAACTTTGCACTTACAGAAGTATTTTGTCATTGCAAACATAATTTGTCATCAAGTTTTATCTAATTGTTCTTCAAAGATCTGTTTTAATATGAACTAACATCTGTTCTTTACCATTGCAATTACCATTGTACCATTAAGAGTTAATTATTTTACTGGTTATTAATTCTCCAGTTGTTCTGTGAGGTTTACTTTGTATAAATATTGACCTAATACTCACTGTTGTATACACTAATGGCTATTGTGAGTCTAGCTATGTTAAGTAAATTCGTCATTTTTTGTCACTTTTTATACTGTCATAGGTACATGGAATTTTGTGAAAAATATTTTTATTAGACTATTTATTTTAGACTAGATTTTACCGGCGATTCTAAGCATCCAGTTAGGTCATTGTACTATCTCGTAAAAACTCAGAGGTTTAAAATCCACCCAGAACTTTTGACAAAGTCTAAAATGCTCTTTCAAGAGAAGTTTTAAAGCTGATCAAGCTCTTCCAAAATAAAGGCCCCTAACAATCAATCGAATCAGCACAGAAACCACTTCGGCAGTAATAAAGCAGATTGTAGGCATTCTTATCATCACTCTTATCATCTCTTATTATTGTGATTAGAATGATTAAACGAGAGATTCAAGCATGGACGTTATCACAGAATGATGAACCAGCACTAGGAGTGTTCTTGATCTTCATGAAGACACTTTCGTCATTTAAGAGCTGGTGACGACTACCGTACTTAAATGAACCATGAACTGTTCGAGCTTACTCACGACATTGATATAATTCAGCAGATTAATATCCAGCGGCTTTGTTATCTCAGTCATGCCATGAAAATAGATAATGATGTTCCAGCGATAAAGCTATTTGAAGCAGGAGTTAGTGGAAGAAGAAGAATAGTTGCGTGGAGAGGAGTTTTGCATTAGGTCGTACCCTGGTAACGGTTTACTGTGGATATTAAAGTAATCCGAAAAACATTTGGTTTAAATCTGGGTATCGTGTGTTTACTTTTGCAACTCGATGTCTTATGTATGTACGACTTATAATTATAACTTAAATGCAGCTCTGCGGCGAAACCTAAATTCAAGTGGTAGAATTATTTAAGTGGGGGACATGAGCTTAAGGAGTATGAATTGAGTCTTGTTCAATATATATTTTTAATAATGAATAAAATTATTTATTAATTTTAAATTATATAATAAATAACATAAATAATTTTATATTTCAAATTATTTATTAATTTTATTATTAGTAAAGTACAATTACTAAATAAAACAGTGAATAAAAGTGAATGCCAGAGAGGTTACTCTGGGATCCCGAAGCTACTTTAAGTAAAGGATATTAAGAAAAATCTGTTTACACATGACATAACTTACGTTAATGTCAACAAACGGATATTGCTACTTCACAGGAAGTAACAAAATCAATCAATAAATATTTATAAGGATATGTGTGTGCTCTTTTTATGGCAAAATATAAACCGAAGATATAAACGAAACATCATAATAAAATTATCGTTAAGGCTGTAAGGATTATAAAAATAAAATCAACGTTTTAACTACATTATGCCAATATCGTGAAAAGGAAACAAACAGCCGCAAAATGTATAATTCACTTAAAATTAATGAACACACACACACACACACACACACATACACACACGCACTGCCACAAATATAAAAACAATTGAACATAAAGAAATTTATGTGCAATATATTTTTACTTACGGATACCGCAATAAAATCAATTCAAATAAAAAGTATAAATACTCTTCATCAGCCTCAGGAACTGAGAATGTCGACGATGATGATGATGATGACATCAATGTTAACGCTAACGCCAGTGCCAGTGCCAGTGCCATTGCCAATGTCGGTTGTGATATCGGTTCTGCTGTTAAGGATGTCGACGAGAACAAATAAATTTGTTGGTGAGAAGGCATTTTACGACCAAAACATTTTCGGTTAATAAAATGTTAAGTGGAAAGTGACAGTGCAAAAGTGTAAACACACACAAACACACGTAAACATACGTAAACACATTTGGGTTAACACACTATGAAATTTCATATAAGTATGTTAGTGCAAAAATACACGACACACACACACACACACAAATTACGATACTCGATACACACGTATAGATTACATTGTGGCGTACAAAATGTTAAATTTATATTGGCAATGTCAACAACAAAATAACAACAATAAGCCCATTGTTACTTACAAGCAGAACGTTTTTCTCCACCCGCACCGCATGCTGTATGCCACACAGCATACAGCATGCTACTCTGTATAGAGTAGAGTGAAAATTTTTACTTATAAGAAAAACAGTAGAGAAAAACAAAAACTAAAATCTTTAATATAAAATAAGCATGTGAATGTGTGTTAATATATGTATGAGTTGTTGTTGTTGTTATGAGAGTAATGTAGCATATGAAGTGGGGAGGTCAATGAAAAAGTTTCAACCACAGCATGCGCCATTTACGTTGTTATGGCTTGCACAAATGTGCTACGAAATTTAATTCAATTTCAGTACAATGAAATCATATTTTTCCAAACAGGATACAAAACCATAGCGCAGCATAAAGGATATAGTAGCAGTTGAGGGAGTTGCGAAGGGCGTTCAATAATAACATAAAAGAATATTAAATGTGTAAGTTATAAACGAAGGAAGGAAAGAAAGTCAACGTATGCCATGAATGGGAATGTGAGTGAAATCACAGTAATGGAATGTATAAATATACATATATGTATATGTTTGTGCGCTGCAACAGCCAGAATGTATGTGTGCTTAATATTTGTGCTGTTGTTGTATGTTTTATGTTTGCGCATATAAAATTTACATGTGTGTGTATGTATGCATATTAATATTTAAATATTCCCATATTTGCAATTTAATAATATAAACACAATCAGAGCAAAAATATTATTTTATCAGTCAATTGAATTTCTATTGGCTGCCAAGTTGCTCAACGACGACATTCAAGGATATGTACATATGTATGTGCATAGAAGACACAGTACGACTTTCTTGTAAATTTTACAATGATTCACTTTAAATTTAAACATGTTTTTAATTTAAAATTATATTATAATAAACATTTTTTAAGTACAATGAAGATTGTATAGTACGAAATATTTTTATTAAAAAAATTTTTTTATTGTATTAAAAATTTAATAAAAACTTGGTAAATAATATTTGTTAATAATTTAAATATTAAAAAACTGACCTTATGTCCAGTTAAAATAAATTTGAAAGTTAAATATAAAAATAGAAAATAAAAAAGAAATTATTTTATTAAAAATAATTTATTAGTGGTCAACTTAAATAGAAATAAAAAAAAACTATAATTTATTATATATATTTAACAACAAATTATATTTCACTAAAATATTTTTTCGATACTTCAATTATTTTCGATAATCATCTTCAGGTAAACTAACAAAATGTATCTTATTTTCTATTTTTATAATATACACTTCGATAGTTTCCCTGAAGATGACTATCGAAGATAATCGAAACATCGAAACAATATTTTAATAAAATATAATTTGTTTTTAAATATAAATAATAAATTATAGTTTTTTTATTTCTTTTTGAATTGATAAAATTAAATAAAAATTTATTAATAAATTGTTATAACGACCAATTTTTAATATATTTTATAATATATATTTTTTTTTTTATCGGGCTTAGGTTGTTAATTTAACACATAAAATTATAAGAATGTTTTAATTAAGAATTTAATTATAATAATTATAAGAACAACCTAAGACTAGTAATAATCATACACGTTATAAAAATTTATTAAAGTAAAATAAATAAGAGATAAATAAATAAGAGAGTAAAGAAGAGTTATTAAAAATAAAAATAAAAAAAAAGTGGAAAAAAAATGATTAGTCATCGCTTCTAATTGGACAGGCACAAGTCAAAACAAATTATATGCGGTCTATGAACTAATAAAGAAATTCGAATGTTTTCTAACTTCAATAAATTAACTAAAAAGTTTTGTTGTTGTCTTTTCAATTCTATTTGAACCCTTTTAACTTTTAAACAATTTATTTTCGTCATAAGGACACATCACTCTCGGCAAGAAAAAATTAATATTAAAAATAAAATTATTTTTAACTTTCAAAAACTTTAATGCTGTTTTTTCCTCTTGATTAGCTTTTGACTTATAAAATAGCAGTATATAATATTACTTGCTTTTTAATATTTATTATTTCATGCACATACTTGATAAGTACATAGTGCGGTACTTCATTTTTTGGATAAGAAAGAGCACTGAAGTCTATTGCTCTAGATCAAATATTGATATTCTTTGTAAAACAAAATTTAAATTAATTCACAATTTTTTTTTGATATTTAGTTACGTTTTAAATCTCATATTAATACGAATTTAAATGCTATATTATCCTTACGATTATTACTCGCTACCAAAAACAGAAAAACAGTGGAAAATAAAAAAAAAATACCACCCACAACAAAAAATATATGCACACTCCACTAAACTAAATCGCTTATACATAAATAAAGCAATTTGAAAGCATAATCACAAAAGAACCAAAGCAAAAATAATAAAAACAAAAACAATAAAGCGAAAGCGCCCAAGCAAATAGTAAAACCAACTTGTCAAATCAACAAAACACAAAAATGAATAAATGCTGCCTCTTCTCTCCAAATAAACTACCACACATATTAAATCACTGCTTACAAAAAAAAAGAAACAGAAACCTTACTTACAACAATAATTTTCATATCAAACAAAAATAAAAATAAAAAAAAACAATAATAACAATAGCAATAGCAACAATAACAACAAAACAAAGAGCATAAGTAATAACACATAAACGCCAAAAGAACTTTGCTTTGCTTTGCATGTGCAAAAGGAATATACAAAATACTATTAAGCTTACTGTGCTTTTATTCATTTTGTGTTTTTGAGTGTGGATTGTTGGAGTGCGAAAGTATGTGTTTATGTGTGTTTTGCGGTAAAAAAAATGTTTACAGTAATACACGAATGCCTGATGGTTGCAGAGCAATTCATAATGCACGTAATAAGTTTGAACTACATGTTGTATTTATTTATTCGTATAAGATTGCCTTTGCTGGCTCCGAGGCAAACAAATAAAAGCAGACAAGTTCCGACAGAGAAGTAGGGAAGTGCACATATATATTAAATGTGCAATTTCTGTTTGAACATAAACAAAGGAAGTGATTGCCCAAATATTGCCCAATGTTGTAAATGCAAAAAAAAAAAAAAAAATATAATATAATATAAAAGTAAGGATTAAATTATTAGTAGGGAATTAAAATGTTTTATAGTATATTTTTTTTGCAATATAATTTTGCAAAATTGTTAAAAGGGATTTTGTTATAAAAAATAATTTAGTGGCACAGTAAAGCCCAAAAAAAAATAAAATTACAACTATTGTCGCTAATGTAGTCAAGAACTGGTGCAGTGTGGGATTTGTGTAGTCTGGGGTCGGTGCAGTCTGGGACTGATATAGTGTTGGGCTGGTGCATTCTGGGACTGCTGTTATTGATCTGTGATGTGTGTAGATCTGCGTGCTTGTTGCTTTTCTTATGTTTAGTTCTGGTTTTATATGATATATGCTCTTTTAAAATTTTTTTATCAGTGAAGAAGAATATCAACAACAAAAAAGTCCACCTCAAAGTTACGGTAAATGTATTTTTTTTATGTTCATAATTCAGCATTTGATATATATGTAAGTCTTTATCTATAATAGTAGACTACTAAAAAAAAAATAAAAAAATAGAAAAATTTCATCAAATATCTATATATTGTTGCTTTCCATCAACCGTAAAAAAAAAGAAAAAAAAAATCAACTATCTAAATAATAAAAAAATGGAACAAAAAATATTCTCCTGCCTTGCAAGTTATTGAATTCAACATACTAACTTATATATGTTCACATAATTGTCAAATCACTTAAAATTTAGTTTCCTAAATACATAGGAACCTATTTTGATTACACAAGTCAGAAATTCCATTAATTAAAATAATATAAATAGAATTTTTGTTGCTGTAGTTTACTACTTTTAGAATTCTCTCTACACATTTTTAGCAATTTTGCGTACAAGAAAGGGCATATTCAAACTATCCTGACATATTGATAAATGCAAATATTTAGCCAGTATTTATGTTGGTAATATCACCGGGTGTGTTAAAGAATGAAGTACCCAATAGCATCAGCCTGATTTGATTCTGGACAAACCTGAACATAGGTGCTTCTGTGTCTCCTTCTCGAGTCTGTGTCACCGGTTGGCAGGAGATTCAACTGGGCAAGCTTGGCTTAATGCTGTCCCGTATTCCAATATCCCATTAAGACAGTTTAAAATCTAGATTCCTCCGATTCTAACTTCCATCTTGCTAAATATAGTCATAAATCAACTTGACGTGAGCATGGATTGAAACGGAAAGTTTCATGGAAGTGGCTACCAAAACTACTTTGTTCCGACTATGTTAGCATGCCCCGGAACCCAAACTAGAGTTCTCTTGGCGCGACTACTCACTATGTTAATACATCGTTTACATTCGGAAACTGCTGAAATTGCTTTAATAGCTGTCTTACTATTAGTGAGAATGTAGACTTTCTTTTCCTACAAGCCTATGATCGTAGTAAGATAACAGGCTCTTCGGTTAGGTGAGGATAGATTATACCGGCGAACCCTAGGCGTTCAGTTAGGCCTATTGGCACATTGTGTTACCGTATATAGAAGAAAACAAGCTCTTAAGTTGGCGAATATTTCTGCCTGAAGTATTGAAGTAGAGTCAGAAAGGTTGTAGAATTCACTAATTTCTAAGTTTGCGAAATAATTTCCAGCTCTTATGTCTTTATACATTTTTAACTCTTCAGTGTAAATTGCTATTTCCTTTGCGTTGTAATCTGTCCTTAAAGTACAAGCAAGGACATATGTAATCCGTTATCTATATTTCATCTTCAAAAAAATTTCTGAAAGTCAGTTTTGTCTTGCCATAAATACCTTAACATCAGCACTTCCAGCTCTACGGTTCACCTTTCCTTATATATTCTTGTAGAATATAATTATACCTTTCATTTTCAAACAGAATTTAATTAATATAAGTACCCACAACCTCCCCTCGACTTCGCTGATATTTAACTACATGAAAGCCATAACCGTCATTATTAATTACCTAAGAGAGTTAAAGGATTTATGAGCTTGTGTGTCGCACACACTCCTTCATACTCCTTCACACTCCTACACACTCCTTCACACACATTTCCCACACATTTCCCACATATCTTATTTACAAAAATAATTTTTGCATATTTTTCAGCTGATAACACGTTTGAAGGCAAATTGTTTTTGTTTTTTCTTTTGCTTTTGGTGTATAGAAATTTCTCTTTGCTAATCATTCAATCAATGTGTATCTATTGAAAAGAGCAACAAACAGTCTAAATAGCGTAAAAAGCATATCAACACGCACTCATACTTCATTGAAAATTGCAAACAATTTTTTTTTCTGTACCAGCAACCAGCAGCTCTCACGCTCTCAATTTAAACAATAACAACTGTTTACGTTGTTCACGTTGACTGCTCCAACTCAAACCAAACAATTCCAAAACAGTTTATTTTGTTTGCCATAAGCCAAGCACAGCAATATAAAAACAAAACAAGCAAAAAACACATACACACTGTACATATTCTTATAAGAAAATATATTTCAGAAAAAGATGCATATTGCACATTGCATGAAACGAGAAGAAGACAAATATATATTTTATGCCAATATGGCGTCCGAAAAATCCGCCAAAAAGTAAGCCGCCATCATGGCAAACATTCTCCGAGCGCGCAGTTATGTGTGTGCGCAATTGCCGGCATTGCATGTGTGCCGCTAGCATAAGAGCTGAAATGGAAGAGAAAATTTCTTAATATGAATGAGTTAAGTGGTGAGGCGATTGAGTTTGAGAGTAAGAAAATTAAAATTGT
>NC_051847.1:81208255-81224553 GCF_002237135.1 Teleopsis dalmanni | reverse complement strand
AAAAATAACTTATTCTTAATTAATTTTTAAATATATATTTAAACTGCAAACAGTTTAAACTGCAAACAAAATCATACTTTGTGCCGCAATTTATATACTCGGCGGTGAATTTCTTTTATTAGTGGTTGCGCGCATACAACAAATTATCCCCCCACTTTGCTACGAAAAGCAGCTAGCGGGTTCATAATAATCATCATCTGTGCATTAGCAACTATAAAAACAAAAACAACAACAACCACACTAAGAGCAAGCATAACAACATAGTGGCACAGCATTGCTTTAACATTTTCATCAAACAAAAGATAAGCAAGCGGAGAAAAAAACAAAAACAACAGCAAAATCACACAAACAAAACAAATAAAAAGAGAGTTATTGTATATCAACAATATGTTGCAAGCATAACCGGATTGCGAAGACCACTACACGTTAAACGTTTTCACTGTGTTTTACTCTCTTAAGGTCTCTCGTTCTCTTTCGTATTTTGCTGATATGACAGTTTCTTCATATACGTTAAGTGCAAAAAAAAATGTGTAAAGATACTACTGTTGGGTAACAATGTTTAACCCAAAGCGGCGGTCACTAAATGCTAGTGTTAATTTCTATAAACACATAAATTATTTATGTGTTACAAAGTAAAAGAATTGAATCTGTAATAGTTAAAAAAAAGTTATTTCAAAATCTTTGTATGACGTCGTGTAGAAAAAAATCAGACATTAGTGCAAAAGTCTGACGGTGAGTTCGTTGTGCTCGTAGTAATCATAATTTTTGTTTCGTTCTTCTCAACGGTGTTTTCTACTCTTTTTGTTTCCTTTTTATTTTTATGACAGCTTTAAAATGATACCTTACTGCAGGGGTGGGCAACAGCTTATCTTAAAATCTGTAAAGTGCTTGTTAACCACTTCGCCTTAAGTGAGAAAAAGTAGTAGAACAAATAAAAAAATTTTAGTTATTATTTTGTGAAAAAAAAATTAAATAATTAATGTATCTATATTTCAATAAAAAGTTACTTAACCGGGCTTAAGGTCAATTATTTAAAAACTTATTATTAATAAGTAAAACTTACCATGTTATTGTTAATATTTTTGTTTATATTTAAAAAAAGAAATATTTTAATAAAAATATTTCGGACTAATTCGTAGACCATTATCAGTATACACGTTAAAAAAAAGAAAAAATTATTTAACATTACATGTAAATAACCGCCTTTAAGCCCGTTTAAATTAAATTTGAAATATAAAATATAAAGAACAATAAAATAAAAAAAAAATTATTTATAAAAAAGAATTATATATAAACAATAAAATTAAAAATAAAAAAAAATTGTATATAAAAATAAAATTAAAAAGAAAAAAAAATTATGTATAAAATAACAAATATTTCATAAAAAAAATAAAATAAAAAAAAAAGAAATTTAAAAAAAATAAATTTAATTTTTTTAATTTCGGAACAGATGAAATTTATAGTTTCACTATTCACACTGTCAAAAAAAAATTAGTTAAGATCACTGTATAAGAAAGAGTAAATTTACTCTTCTACTTAAGAAAACAATAAAGAGAGGCATTATTTCTTATACAAAATATAAGAGTTAAGTTTTCTCAATTGGAAGCAACTCTGAAAGCTTCATATGGTAGTTATTTAGAAGAACGTAGTTTAACCCAAGAATAAAGTTCTTCCATATAAAGATTTTGTGGTATTAATACCGAATTTTAAAAAGAATGTATGCAATATACTGATGTTTTCAGAATGATCTACTTTTAGTGATTTTTATAATAAGTCTAATCTAAGTTTTTGATATGCACTCGCAAAATGTTCAATACTTGGTTTGTAGTGCTGAAAAGAATACACTTAATAGGTTTAATTTAAATTTGCTGTTTGCACTAGCAAACTTTTTAAAACTTTCTAAATAGTAATGTAAAAAATGTACTTAATGGGTCTAATCTAAATTTGCTATATGCACATGCAAACCTTTAAATATTCTACATATACTTACAAAGTTTTCAATGCTTCCCATATAGTGATGTATGTAATTTACTTCATGATGAATTTTAATAAAATTTAGTACTTAAAAGTACTCGTAAAAGTTAATATTTGTAAAATGCAATATAGGTTCTTAAAATTCTCCAAAAATTTGAATTTAAAAATTTGAAAAAGTAGAATGTATTGAAAAATCACATTTCTGAATTTTAAGATTTTTTGTAAGATTTGAATTATTTACTGATACAATTCATCAAATGAATGATAAGTTATATTAATCGTTTTTATCATTTTTGCTTTCCAAATGTTAAATATTTAATTTCGGCATATTAGCAACCGTGTTTTTACCTACCATTATTCTAGATGATACCTATTAATAGCGGTGAGTTGGAGAGGTATATCTCCTTGAGTTACTCTACTCTAGTGACTACCAAGTATTGCTTATCAGAGATCTGGTATAGATTAGGTGGGAGTTGCGGCCTTGTTCCCAAAACCCAATTAAACTCAAGCAGTATCCCCTTGCAATAACGCGAGATTCAGTATAAATGTCACATGCTTGGGCTACAACAAACAATCAAAATAATAAATCGTGTTTTGAACAATATTCCTACCCTATTTGGAATATCAGAAGAAAAAAAAATGAATAGAAATTGTCTTGTCTTTAGAAACTAGAGTCAAATTCTGGTTCAATTTAACAAGTCGTATATCTTATGATCACAAATTGGTACTTTTATCCATATATTATAAGTGTAATATTCTTATATTTTTCTATATACAGCGTGACATATGTCTTATGATATAAATCGAAGATTTCAAGCACGAAGTTAGTACATTATATCCGTATGCATATGTATCAAAAGTGTTGTAATCTTCTAGTTTTCTATATTTGCCAAAGCTTATATCATATGATCCATTTACATACGAATCAAAAGTATAATAATCTTCTAGTTTTCTATATTTAGCAAGGCATATATCTTATGATCATAAATCGAAGATCTAAAGCACGTAGTTAGTAAAATACATCCATATACATATGTATCACAAGTATACAAGTATTACAAGTATACAAGTATTACAATTGTAATATGCTTCTAGTTTTTTAGATTGCAGACGATCGACGATCGATGGAGACTTACAAAATCTAATCAATTATTTTGGCAATCAAAGATCGATTGATAAACGCCTATTATTTAGCACTGAAGATTTTAAAGCGCAATGAAGCATTAATAGTATTTCGCGCAGTGTAGTTTTAACAGCACTTAAAAAAATAATGCCCCATATGGCATAAGTCTGCCCACCCCTGCTTTACAGCTTTTTTGTGCTTGTCGCACTCAAAGCAAAAGGTTCTTAATTAATAAAATAAATTTTCACCCCCGCTCTTCTATTCTCTCTAGCAACACAAAAGCATAAAAGTAAACGAACTTTGCGTTCAGCGCTTGTGTATGTGCGGCTGTTTGTGCTTTTTATTGTAAAATAAATTACTATAAAGTTCATTAAAGCAACACAACGGAATTTACATTCAAAATAAAAAGCAAAAAACAAAAAAAAGAAAATAGAAAATAAAATAAACAAAATAATCAAATAAAAAGAAGAAAGAAAAAAAGAAAAGAAAGAAAAAAGTGCACGGAAGCTTTGAAAATACTATTGCTTTAGTAAACGCACATAAACAAATGCCAATAAAAAAAAATCTATTAAAAAATTTAATTGTGTGTAATAATTTTTAAAATAATAAAAAGAATCTTATATCACATTTAATAAAACATTCAATTTAAATGTGTTTACAATTCATAGATTCATAAAAATCTAATAAAATTCAAAATAAAACGAAAAACGTTGGAATTTTTAATAAATCCTGTACACAACAAAAACACAAACCATTGGCTTAATGCAGCAACTGTCACCAACAGCAAAGCAGCGTAACAGCATAACAGCATAAGAGCTTAACAGCACCACCAGTCCAGCATTTTACGTTTTTATGGATTAACATATTCAACACACACACACTTTTCCCTCTTCACATTTATGTAAAGGAATATAAGCTGGGGAAAACTGCAAGCACACATGAGTTAGGATTATTTTGGATTTATAAAAAGGTAATGCCTGCCATGTTCCTCACACGTAAGAGCAACATGCGTACTTGTTCGTTCGCATGTGCACGAGAGCACAAAAAAAAAATTATAAAATTTTTGTACATGTTTGCTTTGTTCTTTTTTCGGTTTAATTATTTGTTTTAAACAACCTTCTTTTTTTTTTGGTGTAAAAATTGTGGCTTTTTGATTAATGTGTATGTTTATGTGTGTGTGCAGTGTGTAGTGTGTAGCGCCGCTGCGTGTTTTGGCTGTGTTAGACATAATTCATTGTTTGATTTTGTTTGGCGTTAGGTTTTAAGTTGCGTTGTTCTTCATGTTATTGTTGTTATTAATTTTTTTTATGGGCATTCCGATCATGCATTAGCAGCATGCATGTTGGCTCGTTTGGTTAAGCTGGGGGAGTATAAATTCTTTTGTAGGCAGGTAATTGAAAAGAATTCTGTAAAATTAATATTTTTAATGAGTTTTTTTTGCTTATCTGCTTCTGTTTAAATTGTAAATAATTTTTTTTCTTAATGAATTATTTAATTTTAATGCTAATGTTATAATAAATAAAATATCAATAAGAATTCATCACACAATAAAGTAAATAAAAATAAAGGTTTTCATTACTCGATCGACTTATTTCCTTAGTTTTCCTAACATAATAATAAAAAAACATCAAATAATAATTTGTTGTCTATATTTTAAGGCTTGACGAGAGCCTTTTACTGCACTTATGTATGGATAACAACAATAGTTACTAATTATAATGTCAAGCTCCCTACATGATTAGAGTTATAAAAAGAATAGGCAATCGCTAGGTTAAGCTGACGACTTTAAGTAAATAATGTATGAAATATGAATTATTATTGCATGTTTTTAAATTATTTATAAAGAATTCTATACTACATCAAATAACAATTCTCAAGATAACATTGGAGATAGATCCATTGCTCTACACTGCATAGAAATCTGAAAAAAACATATAAACTTCTCCATTTCAATAAAAGCTTACGTCGTATTATACATTTTTCCCATATTCTAAAACTAATACATCAAATAAAATTTCTTAGAAAATATCTTTAAGGTAGACATATTTCCACAAGTAACATATGGAACAGAAGAAAACTAACCAATGTATTTATATTCGCTAGGTGCCTATATCTCGGTCCATACCCTTCCTTATATAATAAAAACTTAAATCATACATTATTTCTTAAGATATATCATAAAGACATATTTCCTGCTCTATATAATAAAATATATCCTTATAACAGACTCGTTTCCTTATCAAATAGATGAAGAGAAAAAAACCATACAATGTGTTCATGCTCATTAGAAGTCTATGTCGTCGTACATTGTATTACCCAAATTATAATAATAATATATATTAAATTTGATTTTAACTATTGTTTTAACAAAGAAGTTCTAAACAGATTTGAATTAAATAGTATTGACTGAATGTTAATATATTTTTCCTCTCAGTAACAGAACTGAGAGAACGGTGGAATTATGGTAAAGATCCCAGTTGACAATTTGATCTACAGATAATACACTGCAGAAAACTGCTAAAAAATATTATTTTTTATTATATTTATTTTTCACATCAATAATAAGCTTAAAAATTTTCACATCATTGTTGTTGTTGTTGTTCTTTGTTTTTTTTTTAAATATAGTTTGCACTTTGCATAGTTGTAAAATTATTACTGTGACAGGTCGAATAAATATATTATGCATATTTTAACAATAGACTAAAAACACAAATTGCAATCAACAATCGACAAATAAATGTTCCGTTTCTTAAAACATATTCAGTATAAAAGTATAATTATGGTATAATGATTGTGGTTGGTAAGAATAATGGCACACCATAAACTGTTGCTTAAGATATACATATAAAATAAATGTTAATTACAAGTACAGTGTCTCTCAGAAAAAGAAGAAGAGATAGACAATAACAGTTTCATCGAGTTAGTTTCGCTCCTATATTGTATTATATTTCTTATGACTCTATGGAACACTATGAAAAAATACTTTAACAATATATATGGTCATTACAGACCGCTAACCAGCTTGAATAGTGGCTGGTTTGTTGTCGTTAGTAATACCGAGTACCTTCATATCGTTGATTACCTGTTCTTTCCACCGAATATGTGGAGATCCTCTATCATGTTTTTCACCAACAGGTATGGAATCAAACACCTTTTTAGCCGATATGATATGACTAAGCCAACAAAACCACTGCACTTTTATGCATTTAATTATGTCAAGTCGCGATATAATCCATACAGCTATGAATTTGTCTAATTGGATACTCGTTGCCAATATGTAAGGGATCATAGAGCATCTGAAGAATGTTTCTCTAGAATGGTTTTTTTTATCACTATTGGTTATTGTTCAAGCTGTTGCGCCATACAGCATGACCAGACCCATTCCGTCAATATTTTTCACCTGTCACCCTCAAGGACAAAAAGACAAATATCCGATTAATTAAAATTATATATAAGATCTATAATAAGTATAAATAGTTTATAAATTGCATAGATGTTTTTAATATTAGGAATTCTCCTGATGAAGGTAAAAGTGAATTTGCCGAAATACGTACTAAAAATGACGCTCTAAATAAAATTAAAATATCTAAAAAAAACAAAACCGACTTTAAAATGATAAAAGACTTGTAAAGCGTGACTTTTGTTTGTCGAGAGGGGTCTTCAGGTCTTAATAATATACTTAAATGATAGTAACAACTGTTGCAGGTGTGTTTCTTCGTTCATTCTCTAGGTTGACATCAGTTTTGGTGTTTATGTTGGTTCCCCAATATACAAAGTCGTTCACAACTTTGAACTTATAGTTGTCAACAGTTACGTGGGTCCCGGAACGATGAGAAAATTTATTTGCTGATAGAAAGTATATTGTTTTTTCCTCATTCTCCACAAGATCCATTTGTATCGCTTGTTTTTCTTAGTTGGAAAGAGCTTACATATAAAGGACACCAAATTTAAGAACTCTTATTTTTCATCGATAATTTTCCTCTATTTAATTACAACAATAACACATAATCTGAAAACTTTAACTTTTTTAAATAGTAATAGAATTTTATTATGTCATTACTCTAAAAAAAATATTTTTCGCCATTCATCCTGTTTCATTTCATTTAGAGCTACATACATACGATACTGAATTTAATGCGTTCGTTTTCTAAACATTTTGCGCATACAATCGGTCTTAGTGGCATGAGCTATTGTCGCATAAGCTATGCGATAAAAAATTGATGTCACTGGAGCACAATACTCTTTCCTTTTCTATAAAGTTTTTATAGCCCTAAGTACCGTTTCCCTTGCTGACTTGTGTGAATCTTCTGACAATATTTTGACATGCATATTTAAGATACTTTACACCATTTGCCATAAAAGTGTTACTCTCGTAGCTTAACCGGCTCCCATAAATATTTTAATACGTCATAAAATCGGTACGCATTTGCATATAAAGCATTTATTTGTTATTCAAAATATTCACTGGAATAAATATATGGCCATAAAATATTTAACAAAAACAGTATAATTAAACAAACTAATTATTGATTTTAGATAAAAATAATTTATTCCACTCATAAAAAAATGTATATTAATTCAATTTATATATTTTTTTTAATTTAAAATAAGCACCACTTTTATTTGCACAGAAAAAAATTTAAAGAAATAAAACAAATAAAGAAATAAAACACAACAAAAAAAGTAACAATTCCCATGAATAAAAAAAATAACAATAAACGGCAACAACAATGTCAAGACAATGTTATCTTGTTGCTTAATGATGCCCGCACAAGCAGCGACAGCGGCGGCGGTGGCAGCGGCAACAACAGAAATGGTATCGTCTCACTTCGCGCAATATGTGTCAGGGTTCGCCCCCATCATACCAAGTTTAACCCAACAAGATTTGTGCTTGTGCTTGTGTTATTTCATTTTGTTTTTGTTTTTGTTTTGCTTTTGCTTTTGTTTGTGCTCATGTTCTTTTCCTTTTCAACAGACAATTTTAATAAGTCAATGAATTTATTTATAATTTTGGGTGTGTTTAACGTTGTTTTATAGAAAAAAAATGTCTTTGATTTTTAATCCAATTTTCATAATTCTACATATTTTTTTTTGATGTTGGCTATTTGCATTTTACAAGTAAATTTATTAAGCGATTTATTTAATCTTTTTTTGTGGTTTTTCGGATTACAAATAAATTATGTGGCATTTACGTTGTTAGAAAATAAAAAAAAAAATATAAATATTTTTCATTTCTTGAGATATTTTAAAAATTGGTAAAATAGTAAATATAATTAATTAATATTGCTTTTGATTGGCAAATCTAGAGTAAGTTTTTGACCCAAGATTTACTCTTAGGCCGTGTGCGAGCTTGAGTAAATTGATTGTAAATGTAGGGAAATAGAATATTATGTCGGTATGGCAGCGAATGTTGGTATTTACCAGAATTTTGAGTAGGGTAAATTAGATAAACAAAAAAAAAAAAATTTTTTTATAAGATGTTTAATAATTAGATAAATATATTTAAAAACTTTTAAGCAAATATAATAAATAAGTGCAATAAATAAATAAATATTTACAAAGTGCAGTGCATAAAATCTCTAGGAAATTCCAATTTGCTTTACCTTAATTTACTCGAACTCCCACACGGTTTTAGTACAGTTTTCATTTTTGATTGGTATATTTGGGGTAACTTTTTCAATAGAGATACACTTTTTAAATCAATTTTCATTTTCGATTGGTAAATCTCGAGTGAAATGTATAACATTCGAGATTAATTTATGATACTTTAGATATTTTGTCAGAGTAGTAAGATTAACAGCTGCTTTGTATCATTTGACAGATAAACTGTAATTTGATTCGATTAATGTATTTGTGATTATGTAAATTACTACTAACACGAATAAAAAAATTTAAGAACACTCTAAAAATGTTCGATGGGAAACATAATTTGACAGATTGAGAGTAAATCTTGATTAAATCTAGATTTACCATAAGTATGAATTGCAGTCAATAACACTACTCCATATCAATTAGGATTTAAATCCCTTCACTCTACTCACGTATGCGGTCAATTTACGATTATTCAAGCAAAAAAATTCAATAAAAGTATACGACAACGATTGTATAGACCATGAATAACAATCACGAAAAAACCATATGTTAAGAGTGTTTTTTTTTTGTGGTAGGTGGAAAGCATCGATAGGCACAATGTGAGAAATTAATCAACTAAAATCACCTCTTAGAAATACAAAATGGCATATTTCAGTCATTGGTCAGAAGCTGAAACTCCTATCCAGTGATTAAAAAAAATGCAGACATTACAAAACAGAAGGCTTAGCATTTAGACAAGAAATATATATGTGAGCTAAGAAATATATATGTAAGGGAAGGAAGGAAGGATCTTCTTTTTAGGTAGTAATTACTGACTAAGAGTAAACTCTCTACAAAAAGTTGTTTTAATGACGAAATCGACGACATCGTCGAAGAAAAGTATCAAAAATTAAGATAACTTGTGCCTCATGTCATAAAGCAGGTCGATAGAAAATGGAGCTGAGTGAAGAATATCTGGGGCAAGATTATGACACCTAGTAAAGTATCTTCCCGCTAGGGATAACAAAAAGTCATCTAATCGTTTGATGTTAGAAGACTTCCAGATAAAAGTGTTAAAAAAATGTCTGACATTGGTTTTGAAGCACCTTTCTTTCAAACGCTCATAGATGTTCCATATGAGCGAAAAAGTTTCTGGATTAAATGGAAAATAAGCCTGCAAAGAGTGACAGTATTAGTTGTAACAGGTCAGTCGTTTTATAACAGTATAATCGATTGTTGTAGAAGTTAGTAATTGACAATAGTGATATGACTCTTTATACAATATGCCTTTCGGTCATGACCGTAAAAAACTTAAAATTGCTGTGATCATACGTCACGGTTCTAAATAGAACTGCTTTTGGATTTTATTAAAAACGACACATGCGCATATGAGTATATCGAATTTCAAATAGAATCTATTCAATAGAATATATCAAATTTTTAGAATCATATTTTTAAGTGGTTTATCATAAAAATCTCTTTATTTATAAGTGTATGCATGTTTGCTATATATCTTTTAGTCCATTCCAGTCGGCTTTTGATCAGTGCGTGATTTAAATTAAGCATTTGTTGCCAATAGTGTTGTACATCAACGGTTTCGTCGAGCTTTAAGCGTTCATAATATATAATACATTTCTGGTCCTACAAAGCATGGTTTTTCGATTTTTCAAAATGATGTCGCAAATTCTAATCGCTGGAACGTGTTCCCAATATGTTTCTACCGGCAAAAGATGATTTTTAACTAACTTTTTCTTTTGATTAAAAGATAAAAGCAATGCGTGCCGCAAATGTTCTTTTCAGACACAAAATTCGATATAAACTCAAATTGTGTGTGTTTATAGTTTAATGTCTATTGAGCAAAGTGACATATGTGGCGCCATCTCTTAGTTAAACCGAAAGAAAGCTATGCATATACCTGGTATACATACTATACTATACTATATATATACATAATGAGTTCATGTACACTATATAGAAGTAAAACGATAAGTTTATTGATTTTATTTTATCTTAAACAACTTTTGCATTATAAGTAATTATTTCTGAAGCTATACGTTGAATAATTATTTTAAAAAAAATTAAGAGATTTATTATTATACTTTAAACGAAAGGCAACTTTCATTTATTTCTTAATTACACATTATTAATTTAATATTTTACTTTTTTGAAGTAAATGTAATTCTACTTAATCTCACATAAAAATAGTAAATCATATGTAATTATTCATAAACATTAGCCGCAGTATCTCTTAGTGCAAACTATGCGCATTTAATCTTTTTATAAATACAATTAAATAGATTTATGTATATATATCTGTGGTATATATTGTACATATATCTATGACAAAAGCAAAAAGCAAAAAAAAATATATAAGCTGTAGTTAAATTACTTTGAATGTTCACATCACGCAAAATGCAAATCACTTTTAAATATTCAAAAAACGTTCTTGCCGTTGAGGTACATGAATTACACGCTTAAGCATATTTATCTGCTACTGTGCCGCTGCAGCGTTGAATCGTGGAACCGCGTTGAGCTACTCTAAATAATAAATTTCAATAAATTTTAATTAAATATACTGAAACTAGTTTTTCTTCTTGAATCTTTTTTGCTGGTTTATTATAATTCATTTTTTACTTCTTTGGTTTTTTGCCTGCCTTCTTTAATTGTAGCAGATAAATCAACTTTTTTGCCTCTTATTTTTTTCTTATTTTTTTTTTGTATTTTATTTTTTTTTTTTGTATTTGTTTGTTTGTCTAAGCATTTGTCGCTGCTATTTTATAGATACCAGATACCAGTTACCAGATATCAGATACGAGCAATTTACTTTTGCTTTGTGCGGCTTAGTGCTCTATCAACGATACCATCTATCAATGGGATTGGGATTGGTAAAGTTGAAATTGTTGTCGTCATCGTCATCGTCAACGACATCGCCATCGCCATCGACATCCATATCGACATCGACAAAGACATCGTCAAAGTAGTCGTTATCATTATCGTCTTCATTTCTATCATGTGCAAGCATTTGACTTTGTCAGCTTGTACGCCTGATTAAATTTAATTGATTTGTTCAATTTTACTAATTGACAACCAATTCAATTTTGTACGTTAAATATATCTAACAAAAAAAAAAAATAAAAAAAATAAAATAAAAAAAGAGTTGTGTAAATAAACTGAATACAATATTGTTTGTAAGTGATAAGTATTTTGTATAAGAAGATTTTATCAGATATTCTGTACAATATGACATTTATGTTTTTTTCGTTGATATGTTACGTATTTAAAATTAAAGAAATCAATAAGATTGTAATTATTTCAATTAGAAAAGTGTTATAAGTCAGTTATAAATAATATCAGCTTACTTAATTGTGCTATTTAAAGAACGCAAGTAATAAATTTTTCATGCCTTAGCCGCTATATTATATATGTAATCATACTTACTGGTGTACCGTATAATTAAAATAGTATAATTATGAATATATATTTCATATATATATTATATCTTTTTTTTTTTGTTGATTGAGCTAATTAGCGAGGTGACAATGTCAACTTGTTTTTATTAAAAATTTAACTCATTTATACGTTAACAGAATAGTTCCATTGTGCTACCATGAAAACGCGATTTGACACGTTGTAGAAAGCATGCTAGTTAAATAATGTTATTATTGTTAGCAGCAAAAATCATAGAAAACATGTTAGTTAAATAATGTTATTCTTACCAGTAAAAATCAAAAAAATATAATGACATGCATTTCTATGTTTTTGGTTAGCAGTTGAAAGCATGTTGGTTAAATAATGTTATTATTGTTAGCAGCAAAAATCATAGAAATATAATAACATGTATTTCTGTTTTTGGTTAGCAGAAAACGGCAAAAACATAGAAATATACTGACATGCATTTCTATGCCTTTGGTAAGCTGTAGAGGGAATGTTAGCTAAATAATGTTATTATTGTTAGCAGCAAAAACATAGAAATATACTGACATGCATTTCTATGTCTTTGGTTAGCAGTAGAGTAAATATTAGTTAAACAATGGGCATATATAATATAATAGTACATAAATAATGCCATGCATTTCTATGTTTTTGGTAAACAGTAGAAAGCATATAAGTTTAATAATATTTTTATTAGCAGCAAAAATTATAAATACATATATAATGACATGCATTTCTATGTTTTTGATTAGCAGTAGACCGGCAGCGTTACAGCTGTCATCATTATATTTCCTGCTCATGAGTTCAGTTTGTGAGTACAAACGGTTAAAAAATAAATTGCATATTTTACAAATATGATCTTTTGGTATTTTAACCCATTCCTGAACAATGGGTTTGAAATCTGGTCTCCTAATCTGATGTTCAGCTAATAGAAATTTTGTTTTATTTCAATTTTTTTTGGAAATATCTGTGTTTGCGCGTCTTCATAATTGATTTCCAACTGGAAGAATATTTGTTCTACTACAAATTATCTGGAATTTCTCTCTTTTTGTTTTGTTTTTTATAATAGTTTCACAAATACTATTATTATAGATATTATTTATTTGCCGATTTTAAATGTATATTTATCATTTATAAGTAGTTGAGTTCTTCCTCTCTAGACAGAGTATGTATATTAAAGTTCTATATGCATTACAATTTGTTCTATCGTGACAATTTGTATCGTTAACGTCCTGTTAACCTGTTATTTTGCGTTACTGCTACACTTATTGCGAATGATCAAGAGAGCCCATTTTGTATAAAAATTACGGTGAAGGCTTTATGGTATTTGCCGTTATTCTCAGTAGTCATACTAAGTTTCTATTTAACTTTTCTTGCTCCTCCAGATTAATGGTCTAATCATGACGTCGAACGCTTTCTTAAAATCATTTTTACACTTTAACAGTTATCCATAAAGAGTTGGTTTGTGTTTATTTTCTGTACATCTCTATTTTTTCAAATATTTATTGAAGGTTGAACATTTCAGAGATTGTGAATATATTCAATGAAAACCATGCTTATCATTTGCTAATTATCGTTTTATCGTTTCAATTAATATAGGTATTCAAAAGTTAATTCAAAGTTAATTTGAAAATATTTTATTGAAAAAATTCATTACATCTAGCGTACTTGTAAAATGACCAATTAAATTGGTTAAATTAAATTAAAAACCAATTAAATTGGTTTTAGTAGTAATAAAATAGCAATAGCTTATTAGACACACTATCTCAATCAATGACAGTGTTATGAAAAATTTACTAAGTACGCTTGATAGGGAAAGTTTACGTACCTATATATGATATATGTACTAATTTTACAATAAATTATCTCTAAATTATTTTATGATTGTATATCTTATGGTGATATTACTACATCCACCATTAGAAAACTTCAAACATTTCAGAGAGTATGCCAAAGTACACCTAAGTTATAGGTCTGCAATTGTTTAGTTTTATTGAGGCTAATATTAATTCAGAATTGCACCAACTTTAAATAAATAAAATATATGTTCATTCATGAAGATATGCTGAACTTTAAAGTATATATCAATAAAATCAACTGAATGACTCAATAGCATATATCAGTGAAACATTTGTTATAGTGAATCACCCAAATGTTTACTGAGACTATTGCGTAAAAGCGTTTTAGATACAAGCTAGCGTTTCAACAAGCAGAGAAGAAAAAAACTTGTTTCACAGAACTTCCAAAGAAAAAATATTTTAATAAATTTTTCTAAATTAAACCCTTGGCACTAACAGTCTCAAAAAATTTATTATGAATAATAGAATATAACAAATAATTCCAAGACCACTGATGATGGGTATTTGGCAATATTCGGAACAGCTGTATTGTCAGCTAAGAATTCAATTAATAAAAATTTAGTTGTTATAATTCTCTACTATTCGAAACCTCTCTAATAAATTTTTCTATAAATTTATAAAAATTCCTTTAATTTTTCACAAATTTATTTTTGGAGTAGTAAATGCGGCTTATAATATATTATTAAAATCTTTTAAAACTAGATTAGAAATCTTTGGAGCTTCTTTCTGACCTCCAAAGTTCACTTTCACTTAATGGAAGAGTCGTGCATTTTAGAGTTATTTATACATTAACCACTGCGGTTCTTTCACGAATACTTTTGGTCTTCATAAAAACAACACTAGTCTAGTGTTGTACAATGGGTCATTATTTGAGCACAAGGGGGTTTTAATCACAAGATCGCCCCTGCAACGTAATCTCTATTTGTATGAAATTAACTTAATATTATAATATGTAAAGTATTATCCAGTCCAAAAAGCATGAAGTAGACGGAAAGCATTATAAGTCTCGTGTAAGACTTCAACCAATTAAAAGTAGGTTTTATAAATGATTTGTAGAAGATATACAACACAGTGAAGATCCATTGTGGTGTAAAGCATTACAAGTCTCGTGTGAGTCTTTAACCCATTAAAACTAGATTTTATAAATGATTTTTAGAGCATATATAGCACAGTGAAGATCCCATGATATTCTATAAGAACTTATTATTTGATTTTATTATTAATAATTATGATTCGATTTAGGTAGTTTATGTTGGGTTCCGTGAGCAAACTCTTTAAATCAATCCTGTGCGTTGAGTTCCAGAAATATATTTCTTCACTCATATCTAAATAGCATTTTCTATTTATCTTTTGTGCAGTATTACTAGAGAGATAAACGTTGATTTATTTTCTTCAAATATCTTATATGTCTCTAATAAAGTTATAATATATTTTTTATAATATTTGTTAAATAATTTAAATACATTTTATACGCTCAAATGTGGGTTCTCATAAACTGTATCGCTTTTTAAGGCTCAGTTATTCGGTATAAGCAGTAAGAACTTAAATCAAAGCGAAATGCATAACCAACCACACCTAGTATTTAATAGGAACGAAATAAATAAAAGCGGCGAAATTTGTTTATATCGTTCTTATCGAGTACACAGTTATACCTAGGTTGTGCATTTCGCTTTGGCTTAAGTTTGACTACGTTCTTACGGTACGTACCGACTAACGGAGTCCTAAATGAGTTTAGTTCTATATAAGTGGAGCTCGCAGAATAAGATTAACTTATAGTTAACCTTTAGATTTTATTATAATAATATTAAAATTATATTGTTGTAATATAATTTTTAATGTAAATATAAGTATATTTAACTGTTTAACACTAAATTTAAATTAAATGGTTTACAAAACGAAAAAAAAAACAAAATGAATCTGTTGATATACTCAAAGTCTGTCCCCTCATGACTTAACATGTCGTGAATTGCATATTTAATAAAATCAAAATGTAAATGAATGCAGATCAGGTAAAAATATCTTTAATAATTTGAAAAAATTATGATAGTTCACGCCTTTATTTATCCGTAATATTTCATTGTTAAGTCCACTAAGCTCCACCGAAAATGAAAACACTATTTTTGTGTGTGTTTTGTCTGCAATCAAATTCGTGTTAAGCACTAAATTAAATTTAATTGCTGCGGGAGCGGTTAATTTCGACCAACGCAGCTTTGAGAGTCTGCGCGTAAAAAACGGTTCCAAAATGAAAAAGAAGTTCCAAATACCCAAACAGAAAAAAAAAATAAGTTGAAGATTATTAATAAAAAATATTAAAAATTTTTAAAATTGAATTAAAATGA
>NC_051847.1:81204262-81208155 GCF_002237135.1 Teleopsis dalmanni | reverse complement strand
ATTTCATTTGACGTGATAGATGTGGAATATAAATGGTTTCAGATGGACGGTGCTACATGTCCCACAACACGTCCTATTTTACCTTTGTTATGCGAAAAATTTTTGACAGTGTAATTTCATGTCTTGTTGATATCAGTTATCCACCAAGATTATGTGATTTGTGAAGAATAACACGCAGTTTAAGTGAACATTTTGGACATTGTTGACCAAGTAAAAAGAAAGATCTTTGAGAGAGAGAAAAGAGAGGTAGAAAAAAGAGACCAGAGATTTTACGAAGAATTTTTCTGTTCAATACTCTTAGCACTCTCTTATCAATGTAAGATATTGCCACGTCTTCTGCATCATAGAGCAGGATACGCATCATATAAGCCTTGTATAACGTGATTTTTACTTATCGGGAAAACGCTTTATTTCTCAACTACCTACTTAGCTCGAAATAACCTGTTAGCAAAAGTGATTCTTCGTTAAATATCTAGGGTGACGTGATTTTTGTTAGTTAAACTGGTTTCCATATAAACAACGTTATTTACAACTTCGAACTTATAGCTGTCAACAGTGACATGGGTTTCAATCCACTCAAGAAATTAATTTGTAGACAGAAAATACTTTGTTTTTTCCTCATAATAATATTGCAAATATATACAGTATAAATTATAAAGTGTATAATTTATTAGTTATTAGTTAAAACAAATAAAGGGCACATTTCATCGCAATTGAAGCAACCCTTGATCACCTCCCTTTTTGCGTTACGGCATACTTGAACTGGCTCTTAATGTTTCTAAGCTGTTGATACTGGCATAATGCATATCTAACAATTTTATACTTTCAACTCAACTAATATTTGTGTTTTTTATATACATTATAAAATATATAATATATTTTAGAACAACAATTTTTTTCTAAATAATGTAAAAGAAGATAATTGATCATCATTAATAATTATATCAATAATAATAGTCAGCGGCCTTATATTTAATTTTTTACTTAATATTAATTGATTTAGCGATTAAATTATCAAACAGAATTAATCATTTAAAGTCAAACGAGATGCGATTTAATGATAAGCTAAATGCATAAATTATGAAGCTTAATTGAACTATAAAATGCAAATAATTTAATAAATATCTATTAACAAGTACGAACTAATAGTATACTGACAAGCTTGTAGCAACTGCATTAGGTGTAATCAGAGCAGTGTAAAACCAAGAGCGTGTAGTAATGTTTAGATAGATTTCAAATAGTTGGAGTGATTTCTGAAGTAACGAAACCACTTTAATATCAAAAAACTTCACATGAAAACGAAAACGAAACCTCAACCACAAAATTCAATTACAAAATGTCATAGTAAAACAAAGTACGAAAATTCATAGCAAAATGTAGAATAGCACGCCATCTCTGCCTATTAGCCTCTTTGCCACAGAAAATTCTGACCCCAATCGGAAAGCGTAGTATGTCGCCGATTGTGGGGACGCTGAAAATGGCGTGCGATTGTAGAAAAATGGTTGGTAGTCAAGTGTCGTAAGCGGGTGTGCGGGTAATCGGTATTCACTTTTTATGCATGCGACTTTGTCTTCGTCACACCGCAGGTGTGTAGCCTTATTAATGTGGCTCCATGTACTCTCAGTATTTACATTATTTATTAATATTTAAAGGTAAACAAAAAAGGTGTCAAAAGTTTTTTATTTGTCATTTGTCAAATAAGGCGAAACCTGCTTGCAAAATAATAGGAAAATAATTTTTCGCTTTTGTCGAATGTGAAAGTGTTAGCAGCACCTTCTGACACTAAAAAATTAATGGATAAAAAATGAATATTGCCAGCGAACGTTAAACCAACAAAACAAAATTATATTTTATGGCTCGGCACGTATGACTATTAACACTGTACCGCTTTTGATTAATTTCATGCCCAGGCAATAAGCAAAGTATCTGTTTCTTTGCTGAGAAATAAAGTATGCAAAATGAAGTTTTTGTTCGAAGTTTGCAGGAAAGTCAAAAACTGTTTGGAATATGAATCAAACCATGATGATGATTTAACTAAAAACAATAATTTTTTCTACATGTATTTGGTTTTTTTATATTATTTTTTATGTACTTTTATATCTTTTATATATTTTTTATATATTTTTTATATTTTTTTTATATTTTTTTTATATTGATATTTAGATTTTTTCCATAGATTTCTTTTATATTTTTTGCATGTATTTATATTTTTTTTGTTTCATAAATTTTTTATGTATTTATGTATTTTTCTATTTTTTATAAATATTATATATATTTTTATATATTTTTTTGATATTTATTTTTTGATTTTTTTTTCTATATTTTATTTTATATATTTTTTATGTATTTTAATATTTTTGTTTTTTGTTTTTATAAATTTTTTATTAGTTTTTATAATTGCTACTGGGCTTAGATCCATATTTAACACATAAATTTATAAAAATGTCGGGATGACAGGTCTAACATATGCCAGCAGGTATTTGTTAGCACAACAAAAAACAAACTTAGAACGAGAATCGGTGGTCACAAACACGACATAAAGCGCAGAACAACTGCCAATGATTAAAAGACAGCATTAGCGACCATTACTTTACGATGAACCATACTCCAAATTTTGAAGAAGTACAGATCATCAACAAAAAGCCAAATTATAAATGTAGATTAATGCTGGAAATTTTACACATCATTAAAGTTTAAGTTAAAGACAATCAGAGACTACAAAAAAGACACAAAGGGGCTAGCACAAATTTACAGGTCTCTGAACAACCATAGAAAAATTTAATATATAAATAATAAATTTAAAATTATTTTTTTGATATTAATTTCTAATTTTATTGTTTTTTGAATTTATATTTTTGATTTTGACTAAATAAATTTTAATGTTAAAAATATTAAACATTGAAAGAGACAATAATGTTGGCCATTTTTGTTTTTTTTTGTTTTGTATAAAAATTAAAACATAACTAAATATTTAACATAGTTTAAAAAATCTAATTTTTTATAATATTTAAAAAACATTTTTATAAATTTATGTGTTAAATAAACGACCTAAGCCCAGTAACAAATATAAAAACTAATTCAAGATTGGTCGTAATAACAATTTATTTTTTATGTATTTTTATATTTTTTATATTTATTATTAAATTTTTTCTATAATTTTTTTATATCTTTTAATATTTGTTTTTATTTCCTTTTATTTTTGTTGCTATTTTTGCCTTTTCAATTTTTTTCTCTACTGTTTTAAAATTGTTTTTATATTTTTAATATATTTTTTATATATTTTTTTATATTTTTTTTATATTTTTTTTATATTTTTTTTATATTTTTTTATATTTTTTTTATATTTTTAATATATTTTTTTTATATTTTTTTATATTTTTTTTATATTTTTTTATATTTTTTTATATTTTTTTATATTTTTTTATACTTTTTTATACTTTTTTATATTTTTTCATATTTTTTCATATTTTTTTATATTTTTTTATACTTTTTTATACTTTTTTATATTTTTTCATATTTTGTATATTTTGTATATTTTTTATATTTCTAATATATTTTTTTATATTTTATATTTTATATGTTTTTATATTTTTTACATGTTTTTATATTTTATATTTTATATGTTTTTATATTTTTTACATGTTTTTATATTTTATATTTTATATGTTTTTATATTTTTTACATGTTTTTATATTTTATATTTTATATGTTTTTATATTTTTTACATGTTTTTATATTTTATATTTTATATGTTTTTATATTTTTTACATGTTTTTATATTTTATATTTTATATGTTTTTATATTTTTTACATGTTTTTATATTTTATATTTTATATGTTTTTATATTTTTTACATGTTTTTATATTTTATATTTTATATGTTTTTATATTTT